>NC_050525.1:958568-981486 GCF_002922805.2 Oryzias melastigma | reverse complement strand
TTAAGGTGTAAAAATCTGAAGTCCTAAAGCTGTTTGCAATAAAGATTACTTTGACAAATATAGTCATTTGATTTATATTGTTTTTAATATTGTTATCGCACAATATGAAAAAACGATATCGTGATATGAAGATTCCCATATCGTCCAGCCCTATGTCAAAGTCAAGGCCCGGAGGCCGGATCCGGCCCTTCGGGTAATTCTATCCGGCCTTCCAGATCGTTTTATTTTATTGTTATTAATGGCCCGATGTTATCTTGCGCTGATTTCTAACTTGTATAAATTTATGGGGTCAAATCAGGATCAGCTTGAAGTGAACAAAAAACATTGAAAACTTGAAAAATAGGTATTGTAACTTAAAAAAAACTGAACTTTGAAACCTGAAAAAAAAAATTGAAAAAAAATTTTTGAAAAAAAAATGTTTTGAAAATTTGAAAAAAAAATGAAAGTTGGAAAAAAAAATTACTGATTGAAAACAAATTATCCACTAGTAATGGCGGGTTTGAATTTTCATTTTTTTTTATCTTCATTAAATGTAAAATTAGGCTCAGCTCAGCAGTGAAAACTCGAAAAGAGAATTCAAACTGAAAACTGAGGACTGAAAGTGAAGATTCTAAAATGTTTTTTGTGAAAATTCAAAACAGAAGCTGTTACTAATGGGCCATTTGTTTTCTATCAGTAATTTTTTAATTGAGTTTTTTTTTATTTTAAGTTTTCATTTTTTTCACATTTTCTAAATTTATTTCAAGTTTTCAGTATTTTTTTTATTTCCAATTTATTTCTCAAATTTTCAATTTTTTTCAGTTTTCAAACTTTCATTTTTTCAGTCACAATATCTATGTTTCAAGTTTTCAATCTGTTTTTTCATTCACTTTAAGCTGACCCTGATTTGACCCCATATAATTTTGACAATATATATTTTTATAGAGATCAAAATATTGAAAGTTATTTAAGGTTTAATTTGATTTATTCTGGAATAATATTCCTGCATTTTATTATTCTTATTTAGGTTAAAAAGTTGCAGTTTTAAAGTTTTGAAAATTGGTATTCTGCTAGCTTTATGGGCTATTTTAGATAGTCCATCCTAAGATTTTTTTGGCTATTTTTAGGTAATATTTTAGCTGGCTATCAGCTTCAGTCATTTCAGGTATCAGCACTATCATCTTCAGCAGCCAAATTCAGCTTACAGCATTCACACTATCACAGGTAATGCTACATATCTAGTTCATAATTATGTTAAAAAGTTACAGTTTTAAAGTTTTAAAAATGTAGTTTTAGAGTGTTCAAAATACTGTTCGACCTAAAGTGTGTTTTGGATTTTGGCCCCTTGTGTGATTGAGTTTGACTCCTGTTTTAACAGCTTGATGTGAATAACCGTAGAGCTCAGTTTAAACAGTTGTCAGGATTGTGCGTTGGAGTTCAGGGATGCTACCAGATTTTAAGGTTGATGTACACTAGAGCAGTGGTCCTCATCGAGGACCAGACTGATGCTAGTTTGATGGACAGTTGGTTCCAGGCTGCAGAAAGAAAAAACAACCTACATTGTTTTCATTTTATTTCTGATCTGATTCTGAAGGAAGTTTTATTTTGAAAAACTAATGGATTCTCACCACCGCATTCGACTCATTCTTGACACAAGTCACTCGGTGACATGTCAAAATACATCCACTACTTTTTAAAGCGACTGCTAGAAATGAAACCCCCGAGCTAACAAAGTTAACAACAGATCAGAAACATTTCGTTCAGTAGAAAAGATCCAGTGAGGAAACAGAAGAGCCTGTGACTTCAAAGAAGAAAGAAATCTGTGTTGAACAGACAAGAGTTTTACTCCAAATATGAATTTATTGTGACACACAGCACCATGATAATGCAGAATATTCAGCAACCGCTGTCTAAAGTTGCTGAGAAAGTTGCTCAAACGGTGGATTCACATTTAGGATTACATTCAGAAAATACCAGTTCTAGGGACCTTTTTTCCCCTTTTCTCTATATTTATCCGTCACACCTTGAGAGTCGCATGAAGCTTTTTGATTTTGTTTCTTTCTTAGCTTTCATTTTGACGTTTATGGTTTGAGGGGAAAATCTATATCAAATTTTAATGGTTCCCACACTAAAATTAGTGAATAAAAAAAGTTTAAAGCAGCTGCAGATATTTTGCAGAGGATGAAGATAAAGTTTATCGTCTAAAGTGAAGGGAAACTGGAGGCTTAAGAAAAGGCTTAAGAAAAGTCTGATTCCGTACGAGGCGGGTGTTCTGTTGAAAAACGACTGCTCTAGAGCGTTCTTTTCCCTCAGTGCAACTGACTCCCTAAAAAATTCAGATGTTTGCTTTCAGTGTTCTCTCTCTGTCACATTTTCATTCTTTTTTCTTCTGTTCTGAACACCCATAGCTGCTCTTCTAGTCCACATGATCCTTTAATCTCCTATTTTTAGATCAACATCAAACCCTAGGATGTTACTTTGTATTGATCAGCAGTCGGGATTAACGATCTCTTGATTGATTTTCAATCCTCTTGTGTGTGTCTGGCAGAACCCAACCTGGCGGAGCCTGGACTTCGGCATGCTCCCTGACCTACTGGACACCTCAGTGTCTTGCTTCATGGTCAGGATCTGGGGGGGGCAGAGGGAACAGTACCACCTCCTTATTGAGTGGAAGGTCAATCTAGATGGACTCCGCTACACAGGCCAACAGGTCAGCCCCCACTCACAGAACGTGGTGAACGTTGGTGTGATGAGGACACAGTCAGGTTGTGGAATGTTTCCATTAGGGCTGGGAATCTCTGGGTACCTCGCGATACATGGCTCACCATATCGATAATATCGCGATACTGCGATAATTGGTAAAAATTCTCTCTAATAACTAACATTATATAGAAGAATATATTTTTACGGAAAATATCTCCCCATTTATCTTTTTTAGCTTAAACACAATCATAATAAACAACTTTTCTTATTTTGTGCAACACATTTAAGACATTTTTGTGCAACATTGCTGAAATCACTAATACTATGTCTTTGACAAGCATTGACAACAACTGAATTGGAATTATCTGTCAGATTCAATGTTAACAATAGTAAACATGATCAGCAGTGACACTACTTAGTGCAGAATTGTTGTAACAGAACAAAAATTAAATAAGTCAAATGGCGACAGTTATCTACCTCTAAAGCAGGGGTCTCAAACTCGCGGCCCGCGGGCCATCTGCGGCCCGCGGGATGATAATTTGCGGCCCGCGTCTTCAGATAAAAGATTACTGTTAGTGCGGCCCGCAAGGCTGATATGAATGACAGTTGTTGTGTGCAGAGCTGAATGAACCAATCACAGTGAGGTATATGGCTCTGGAGGCGGGACATCGGCGGTCTGTCCAGTACCTCCTCGATCATTCATTCCTCCAATCAGCTTTGCGGAGGAGGAGCCATGAAGCACCAAACGCGATTCGCGTGATAAATCCTCGTGCCCCGCGCAGTGAATTTGCTGCTCGCGGCTCGTCAAAAAAAAGGTGTTTCTGAGCTACCAGGTCCGTCTGTGGATGTCTCTCTCAGAATGAATATATGATGTGGAGGAATACGTTTTTTGATGTTCTGGTTGTTCCTATTAAATCAGAACTCCTCAAGCTCCGAGCCGCAAACCTGTAGCCCGCCCCGCGCGGCGATCCGCTGCTCCTGCCTGTCAGACATGTGATTCTGAGCTTGGCACGCGCCTGCGTGCACATGTCTGTGACTTTTAAGGTTCACACACCGGCTATGTCGGCGCGCGTTCCAGTCCATGTAAACGCGATAGAAGTCCGACATTCTGCTACGAGCGTTTACATAGAACCCCCATGGAATTTTTATTCTGAATTTTCTTAACCTCTAAATTTTTATTCTGAATTCTTATTCTGAATTTTCTTAACCTCTGATTTTTTTTCTGAATTTTTTTAACCTCAGAATTTTTTTATGAATTTTTTAACCTCTGAATGTTTATTGTGAATTTTTTTTCAACCCTTACTTTTTAAACAGCAAAATTTTATGCTCCCAAAAATATTTTCTATCTTAAAAAAATCAGTGTTTTTAATTTCGAGACTTAAAATTTCGATGGGTCAGAAATTCAACATAAAAAAAATTCAGAGTCTGATGGAACTAAAAAACTTCCATACTGATTTACCTGCTTTTTAATTCATTATTTAATATATTTATTTATTTTATTCATTATTTTGTGTTAAAAACAAAGATATTTGAGAACATTGGAATGTTTTATCAGAGCTTTTCTTGTGGAAATCCTGATGCGGCCCGGCCTAATCCAGACTCTGCCTCCAGTGACCCCCGGCTGAATTGAGCTTGAGACCCCTGCTCTAAAGGAACATCACACCAAAGGGTGATGAATATGTTTTAGAGACTCTGTCAAGTGTTACCTCGTTTTTCGTTCACTTTTCCCTCACTTGAAAAGGGCTGAGCACTTAAAATTGAAGACTGATTTACTCAGACTGTCACTTGAGATTATTTTTCCAATCTTTATCTATTTTCCATTTGGTCAGTCAGCAGTCAATAGGTAAAAACCCTAAAACACACATAATAATGGCAATAAATATAATTTTAAGTGCTTCAATTAATTAGCATTCTCCCTAATTTTACAGTGAATTCATGTACTTTATTTTAATTACATTAAAATTTCAGTTCAAACATCAAATCCTGCATTTTTATTTAAGAATTACTTTAAATTAACATTAGCAACAAGTAATTACATTGTTTGAAAACGTCACATTATAAATTTACCAAAGTTACACCGTACAGCAGCAGGTTAAACATTGAAGTGCTTGAAAACGAAAATTCCGACGGGACCTGAAGTACACACAAACAACTGCGAAGCGCGTGCCTAGTTCCCACAGCAAACAGGAAGTAAGTGATCGCTGTCATTCTAGCGCTCAGACAAAGTCACTTCTTACCGGCTGGATCTCCTACAGATGGAGGATAAATGCTGACAGGTAGACATGCTTCACACACGCGCTACAGAGCCTGAATCTCACCGGTGCTTCTCCCGAATGAGCGCGTGCATCGCTATTAAAAGTCCGACGCAGCGCGCCCATCTGCGCAATAGTTCCGCTGCGCAACTCAGACGCTCAACGCTACAGCCTCTTAAATGAAAATATAATATCGATACTTGGTGTGAACCCATCGAGAATTGATCGCAATATCGATATTTTGGCACACCCCTAGTTTCCATTGCATCAAACCCCAGCATGTTACATGGAAAAGGTCCAGTGAAAGTAAAACATGAATGACAGTTTTAACTCTAGACATCATTTTGGACAAAATATGTTTTTTAACTAAGTAAAAAAAAGAGAAGAAATACCATTGTTAAATAAAAAAAGTCAACTTTTTTTTGTCAGAGACTCAAAAATCTTACGTCTTGCATTCAAGACACATAATATAAAAATAACCTAAAGAGTGCATGGGAATGTGGTACAATATATATTTATGTCTTGTGCCAGTATAATAGCATAATAGAATGTGATGTCTCCTTTGGATTCATTCACTGCGGCCTCAGTCCAACGTTCATCAGATCACAGCCAGAATTAGAGCTGTGAATCGCTGCTTAGGTGGTGATCCGATTCCTGAATCAAGCTCAACGTTTCAGGAATCGAACCACAATTCTTACTTTTAATTAGAGCTGTCAGGCGATTAAAAAATTTAATCGCGATTAATCGCATTGCCCACAGTTAACTCGCGATTAATCGCAAATTTACATGTGGCCTTTTTTTAAGGAAAAAAATGTGTGCTTCGTGGAATTTAACAGTTCTACATTAATTATGAAAACAAGAATGACAAAATTAATAGTTTTCATCAGAAATACTTTATTTTGGAACATTGTATTGAGATAAACTTTCTTAACAATAAAAGGCTGTAACATAAAATGCCTAACAAAAGCCCAAGTGCAAGTGAAGGGCATTTTAAATTCAAAACTTCAATCAACGTTCAGTAAAATAAAATTAAAAACATCAAAAATAACATTTCCATAACACTTTCATGTTCATTTTTTGTCAGGACCAAATCCGCTGTATGTAGGAGACATGATGAGCATTCAGCACTTGTCCTGTAGCAAACTGGGATTCTGTCTCAAAACCATTCAACTGTCTTCATCCAGTATATTGCTTGTGGTTATTTTTGGACCACTAATGCTAACTTGAGGCTATAAGTTTGGATCAGGGCGTGCTAACAGCTCTCTGAGAGTCCCGCCCATGACCCAGAACTGTATATGTAATGAGCTGCTGCCGCTGGGCATAAAAATGACACCGGCTTTTTGATTTTCATAATTATAATTATGAATCATAAATAAAAATCACTGGGAACAATTTTATTTTAAAAAAATGTGGTTGGAGCTGGACTTTTAAACACAGCGCAGGCGTGTTCTCTTGAGGCTCGTGTGGCCATCGTAAGAGATGACATTGAACGTGGAGCATATCATTGTAGTGTGTGTTTGAAGTAAAGAATAATTTAAGTTACACACACTTATGGCGTTCAGGTGATGCTGTCGTATTGTACCCTCTATCCAGCCCAGTCTTTCGTAAGATGTGAGTACAAACTCCTAACTGACCACGTGCAACGCTGCACGTATGGGGTGTGCATGCACCTGTAGGACGTCCACACAAACTACACTTTCATTGTCTAATTTCCTCATTTCTAACAGTCAGGTGCTCAGGGAGGGCACATTATCACTTGATCAGCAGTTCTGGGCTCCTTGCACAGTTCACAGGATTTGGGAGGGTTAAAAATTTGAAAAATCTGTACGGTACACCTGTGTCTCACCTGCTTCACCTTTATGTCAGAAGTGTCCAAATCCAGGCCTCGAGGGCCGGCCTCCTGCTGGTTTTCCAGAAATCCTGCCTTATCTGCTGCTGATTACCTGATCAGGTGTGTTTGGCCAATGAGGAGCTTTAATGGTTGGTTGGAAAACATGTAGGACACCGGCCCTCGAGGCCTGGAGTCTGATGCTACTGCCTTACGTATTGTACAAGTGTTTGCTACGACCTTTCACCTGCAGCATAGAAAAATGTGCATGAACATTTAGGACCTAGGATCTTAGAATTGAATGAGGGCGATCTGCCTGCATGTTCCATACAGGTTTGCCCACCTGTGTCCCCGCAGACAGCCGCAAGGACAGTTGTGACTTAGGCATGATCTGCTTTTCCTGTCAAGGTTCTGGAGAGGGTCAGAGCTAAACATCTTCATTCTATTCTATTTCCTGCTCAGCACATCACAGAAACTGCTCTGCTCTAACAGGTAGTGACTCTGGATCACCTTTTTTTCCGGTTCTCTTGGTCTTACGGCCCCAAGGGCTGAACTGGCTCAAGTCTGGACGGGAAAACAAAAACTGGACACCAGTGAGAAAAAGGAACACAGTTCATTAAATAAGGGGAATAAAGAAACTGAAAAAGGGAAAAACAATTAGTGTGCTGGTTAACACAAAAAGACAAACCAAAGGGAATTGGAACGTTGGCCAAACATCTAATAAGTCATGGAGACTGCTGACCCAGACATGTCGACCGTCTGAGTCAGCAGGTCCCTGCTAATGGCTGTCTAACCAAAACTACCTAAAACAAATAAACAAAGCCCACAAACTAAGACTACCAAGGTCCAACCCCAAACTAAAATAACAAAACCCAGCAGTGTAAGACTGATTAGGACAAAGAGGGGAAAAGAGAACAAAACAAACCAGCACCACACCAACTAAACCTGACCAGCTCCTCAGCCTGCTGCTCTGCCCCTCCTGCCTTGGTGAAGCCTCCTCCGTCTTTAATAGTCAGCAGGTGCAAATGAAGGCACATTGGCCACACCTGGCAGGTGAGCAGAAGGACTGGATGGATAAAAGTCCAGCAGTAGCAGCAGAACGGAACACCTGGATCTGTTGTTGGTATTTGACACCATCAACCACCATGTTCTCTAGTCTGTCCATCACACAGCAGGACTCCGACACAGCTGACAGAACAGTGTACATGTCTCTGGGTAAAGCAGGGCCCACGTCTCAGTCACCTGTGGTGTTCCTCAAGGCTCAGTCAATGGTCCAGTCCTATTCATCCACACAACAGCACCTGTCTGCTGTGGGACAGCAGTGGTCTCCTCATGGGAAACCTTGGCTGGAGTTTACAACGTTATAATTCATCCAGAAGAGTGCTACCAGGACCCACCAGGAACTGGAATGTTGAGCCCATCACACCAATCCTTTAGTGCTCCCCATCTTTTAAGGTCTCCCTTAAGTTTAGTTACCTAAAGGACCTCCTCACCCCTCAACCCTTGCACCCTCAGCTTCCTTTATTCCAGTCTCTGATTCCCCAGAGGAAAACGTACCCTTTTGAGTGATCATCCTCTCTGTTCAGCTGCTCCTACACCAGTATCGCCTGGCTAACTGCTATCTCCTAGAAAGTGCTGAGAACTTGTCTTTGTAATAACGTTGAGACTGTTTTCACCTAATGTACTCTTATCTTTTAGTCCTAGTTGAACTTTATCCATTTAATCTGTTTTTTGTAGCACTATAGGATTTCTTTATTGAAGAGTTCACAGCAAAGATGATTATTTCATTATGCCTCAGAGGATTGGGATCCTAAGCTGAGAGAAAAAAGTGTTTCTCAGCCTGAAACCAAATATGTTTTCCTGCGACTGAGCTCCATCTTTGGGGAGTCCTGCAGCTAAAACAATAGTTTTACTCCTGCTAGGTAAATATTACAGTCTGCAGCTGAGACAGCTGCTGGTCTCTGCCAAATCATTCCTTCTGAACGGTCACAAAATATTCCGTGTGGCCAGCCCAGCAACAAGCGGGGAGTCCCTCTGAAACTCCTCATTTTGGAGCTGCTTTATGAAATTGAAACTCCTGGGCTAATGACAGCCCCCAGGTCTGAGCGGTTCCCACACAGGTTTGATGAGCTTTGTGCTCGTCCTCCTGCCTGAGGGAACTGGAAGACATGAAGAGAAGAAAGTCGTAAACAAAAATTCAATGCAACATAAGCGTCTCTGCTTAACAGAGAAGTAATTTCTCATACTGTACTCACTGGAGTGACTAAAGAAAATCTTCTTTTCTAACAACAATAACTCTTAAATCCTTTTGTGGGAAGAGAGTGGTGCAGCGGTAGGGCGGTCGACTCCTGATCAGAAGATTACAAGTTTGATTCCCGCCTTGCCCGCCCATGTGTCGAAGTGTCCTTGGGCAAGACACTGAACCCCGAATTGCCTCTGGTGGGAGGTTGGCGCCAGTGTTCAGCAGCGGAGCCACCACCAGTGTGTGAATGTGTGTGTGAATGGGTGAATGGGTCTGTGACTGTGAAGCGCTTTGGGCCCTCGAAGGAGGGTAGAAAGGGCTATACAAGTATACGCCATTTACCATTTTTTATCATTTAAACCTGCAGCTGGCTCTGCCTTTTAGCATTATTGTAATGTCACTGCAATGTTTTTTATTTCTTATTATGCTCTTTTTATAGTGTTAGTGACACAAATATGCAATGGTTTCAAATCTAAAGAACACTTATGCTGTTAAACTTTTTAAATGGATTTTAAAGTTACATGGATTTTAAGTTACACATTTTTTAATCAAGGTAAATTTGTTTATTTACTTGTCGTGTGGAAATAAGACTGCACAATTTTTTAATATAATTAAGAAGTAAAAAGTTTGCATTCCTTTTCTTTATCAATTTAAAAATAGTATTAAAAGAAGATTTTACACACACACACACACACACATATATCTATATTTATCTATATATACATTTAAATATATATCTTGGAGGCTTTTTTAGCGAGCCCAAGTTGTTTTAAGTTCATGGTTTCTACTGAATGAATCTATCTTTATTTATAAAGCTCTTTACAATGCCTTCAATATGCCAAAGTAACAATGAAAAGAAAGATAAAATGAAAAAAATGGAGCAAATTAAGATAAAACATTTAAAGACATCTTAAAATCACAAGAGGTAGTAAAATCCACAAAAGGTAGAAAAAATTTAATAAATAAATCCACCAAAGTTTGATAGAAACTAGTTAATCTTTTAGTTTGAAATCTAAGTTATTTAAAGTAGTTCCATTTTTCTGTGAGGCTTTTGGAGCAGTCAGACTCCTGAGGAGAAGGCCTTTCCTTTCATAAATCACACAAAGCTTGGTTTCATGTGCTTCCAGATGCCTGCTCTTCATTGTTCTTTGTCCTTCCATTCAGATGTTAATCCTCATTTTGTCCACAGATTCGATCCAGAAATCCAAATGAGATCATATTTGGGTTGAATGATGGCTACTACGCCGCTGACTTTGACCGCAAGGTGCGTGCTTTTGTCTGCTCTTCAAAACCTTTGAATCTCAGAGGAATTCAGACCTAATGTACTTACTCCAGAACGCCAGCTGGACTGGGTCTTGACCTTATGACCTGTTGTTTCAGGATCAGTCAGAGCAGAAGAACTACAGCCTTCTTCAGGTAGACCAGAGTTCAGTCAGGAACTCCTACAGCGTTTTCTCTTTGCTCAGGTAAGACCGCCACAATCGGCAGCATGAAACCTCACTGCTAGAAGAGCTTTGCTCTATTCATAACATAAGGTTGTTTGGGTTGTTTAGGAAAATGTTTTTTTTTTGTTTTTTTATTATTTAGTTAGTCAAGCACTAGGCGGCTGGGTGGCTCAGTGGGCTCGGTGAAGGGCTGACACACAGGAGTCCTGGGTTCGATTCCCAGGGTTGTCCACTGATCCCCACCCAGATTGGGTCCTTAGCCAAGACCCTTGACGCTGCTGCCTAACTGGGTCCCTGTGCCCCTCAAGTACAGGGTTGTGTCAGGAAGGGCATCCGGCGTAAAAACTCTGCCAAATCACTGATGAGAAACAGTGGGTGCTGTTACGCTGTGGTGACCCCGAAAGGGATAAGCTGCAAGTGAACTACTACAGTTAGTCAAGCACTCTTCCTGTTCTACGGTGGCCCTGAAGTACAAATCACACCAACAAATCACTCAATAGAGAAAAATACATATCACAGACCACATCAAAACAAGTACAAAACGTGTATATATTAAATCTCTATTTCATTTATTACTGTAGTTCAGCAGAGGAGGAAAAGATTTGGTCCTGACAAAAAATGAACATGAAAGTGTTATGGAAATTTTATTTTTGATGTTTTTAATTTTATTTTACTGAATGTTGATTGAAGTTTAGAATTTAAAATGCCCTTCACTTGCACTTGGGCTTTTGTTAGGCATTTTATGTTACAGCCTTTTATTGTTAAGAAAGTTTATCTCAATACAATGTTACAAAATAAAGTATTTCTGATGAAAACTATTAGTTTTGCCATTCTTGTTTTCATAATTATTGTAAAACTGCTAAATTCCACAAAGCACACATTTTTTTCCTAAAAAAGGCCACATATTAATTTGCGATTAATCGCGAGTTAACTCAGGACAATGCGATTAGTTGCGATTAAAAATTTTAACCGCCTGACAGCTCTAATATAAATCCCGGAATCGATTAATAACGAATTAATTGCGAATATGGAAAAATTAATTTGCCAGCCACTTATCTGCAAATAATCATAATATAAAATCACACGCAAAATTGTAGATTTAAAACATTTAGTTTTAACCATTTGGAACCTAGGGTCTAAAACTCAGTTTTTATCTATATTTGAATTTTCTGTGTTTTCAATCTGAAAGACTACCTGCTTGTTTATTTGGTGTTATTTTAATCAGCATAAGCTCTCCAATGTGACATTACCTTTATTTAATCATTTTCTATGTTATATTCACATACTAGACATAAAATCATGTAAAAACAGAAAACTCCATCTGGAAAAATGGGATTCATTTTGCTGTGGAAACCCCAAAAAATGTTTAATAAACTGTTTTTACATCATAGAATGAAAGTTTTAGATGCGATTTTATAAAAACAACAAAATTAAAATCAGGCAACAACTAATCAGCATGTAGGGTAGAACAGCTTGTATGAAAATACAAAAAAAGGCTAAAATCACACCAGGCTGCCCAAAGAAATTAGAATTTCTCACTGCTGTCTGTTTGACATTTTTCCTGGATTTCTGTTTTTTTTCAGCTTTTTTTTTCATAAACTTTCTTAATTATACTTGTGAAACATAGTTTTACAAGCATTTGTGGGAGAAGTTTGATCCATCTGGATTTCAGGTCGGCTGGCTGGAATCAGCTCAGGTGGGGGCGTGTCTGTCCATTCTGAACTGCTCACCTCCTGTGACGTCGGTGGACGGGACTTTCGCAGAGAACCGTGGAGCTTCTGCAGTTTTTAGACAATGCCATTGCTTGTTATTATGGAAAATTCATGTCAGTCCCCATCCCAAAATAGAATAAAAGTCTGTTTCCTCGATGTTGGATTTCTCATAGCAGACCGGTCCGTTTGGCTCCGCCCCCCATCGCAGGTCCACAGTTGCTACTCAGCATTGCAGTCGTCAGATTGACTTTTGTTCTCTGCCTTATTTATAACAATAAAAGATCGGTTTTGTCCAAAAACTACGAATAAATGTCATATTATCTCTTTAATTTGATAAAATCTCAATCACAGAATGTAAAAAAAGTTTAAGTTTATTTTAGACAAGGTTTTACTACGCTGATCTCACAGCTGCACGGCAGGACGGCTGAAGGCGTTAATACATATTAACAACTATCTTCCTGTTGAAAGGAGGACACGAGTCTTCATCCAATCAGGGATTCCCATGATAGATACCTTTTTAACATTTCTTTTGATTCCTGTAGATTACTTTTGTTTTCAGACACGTTTCCTTTAAGATTTTGTGTCATTTCTTTGACATTCTTTTGTTTTTTCAGGCTTATGTTCTGATTTATGAAATTTTGTTTTGATTTCTAAAATGTGATGTGGTGTTTACAACATTTGTTTAACTGTCGTTGTGGTTTTTGACCCTTTAACATTGGAGCGCTAGTGTTTATGTTTTTTTAATTTACTGTAAATTTTTAATTGTTGACACGATCATTCCAGTAGATTGTGAAGAAGAAAAGCGGCTCGAGTCGCTTTTCACAATCTACTGGAATGATCGTGTCAACAATTAAAAATGTACACTTTGTCAAAGATTTTGTGTTTAAGCGTCTCTGGAGAAGCATCAGGTGTTAGAGGGTTGATACTTTTTTGTGTTGAGTGATTTGTTTGATTGACTCTTCAGGGCTCCAGTCCTTTAGATCTAAATGCAGAATTGATTCCATCCAGCAGGGGGCAGTGTATGAAAGCAAACAGGAGAGCTGGTTTTCAGAAACGCTGTCAGTTTAATGAGCGCACAAAGCCTGCACTCTTCAGCCTTTAGATGCAGTGAAGCACGTCAAGAACATTTAAGCCAGCACATAATTATGGCCATGTCAAACAGAGTTACTGAGGAGATTAGGATGATGTGCCGTTTGGCACCACAAGGTGGGGATGGAGACCTGATGCTGAATGTTGTCTGAAGGGAGACCCCAGCTGAGAACACAGAGAACGCTGGCATCTGCATGCAAATACATTCTAATTTTATATTCAAATGTGGTCAAGTGTAAACTCTACTTTTAGAATCAGCAGGGCTTCCCCCAGGGAAACCCGTGTTTAACTAAAGTCCTGTCCTAAAACAGTAATTATACGAGTTCAGAATGTGTCTTTGTAGAAGGTTGACTTTATGGATGTTTTCCGAATAAATCCTGTCATTAGGAGCTACGCTTCCACCGACATTTCCCTGTTTAAGGCTCAGGCCTGCGTCACAGGATCTAGAAAAAAGGACCCGAGCGGTACACTCCCCTATTATGTGGTCCAGGGTTATGCGTAGCCAGCTAGTGCTACTTTAGCGGCTTCCAGAGGAAAGCAGTTGAATTTGAGGCGTAGGTTTTATGGTGTCTGCTCCGGCTTTTCCTATTATCGCAGCTTCTGCACGGCTTTGCTCTCCTGCCATGTGAGACTCGGAGGAGTTTAACGCTGTTCCCTCTCGGCCTGGCGCACATATTTTTACTTGGCCCCGCTCCTTTCTGGGGCCCCCACTTATGATGATGCAATATAAAGTGATTAATTGGATATTGTAAACTGCTGCAGATTATCCTTCTGCAGCCGCAGAAATGACTGACTGAGTTTCATTTCTGAGCCTTGGATCTCTGCAGCACAGTCCGGGTTCATCACGTACAGCACTCCCGATGTGACATTAACGTTTGCATTGAAGGATGATGACTTGAGCACGTAATGCTTCATTTTTTGAAATGTGTGTCTGTGAACCCACACCGTCGAGCTTCTCCCACTCCTCCTCGACGAGATTCTGAGGGCTTTAATAAAAAAGGGCGACAACTGGCTCACTGGGAACAGACCCCTTTTGATTGATGATGGCAATTTATCAGCTCTGCCTTTACACTGCTGATCCATATGACGACTTCTGTCGGTGAGAGTAACACGAGCAAGAGGGCTCCCTCACAACAACTCTCAAGTGGTGAAATGAGGAGGGAGAGCACCAAACACCAGCAAATACTCGTCTGTTTCACAGAGGTAGAGCTGGTGATCAAACCCTTTCCTTCAAAGACGGAAGGATTTATTCTCACCGAGCCATGAAACGCACATTAGAGCGTCCTCTTCCATTGAAAGTCTATGCAAACACGTAAATATGCATTGCGGGCTTCAAACTCTCACATTCACGTGTCGCTGTGCAAATTTTTTAGTCCATTTCAGGCTCTACAAAACGCGTGTTGAAAGTTAAACCAGTTAACCCTTTAACACCTGAGGCGTCGCCGCCTACGCTTAATCACAAAATCTTTAACATAATGTAACTCTCCAATCGTTAACACAATAATTCTAGCAGATGCTGAAGGAGAAAAGCAGTGCAGTTATCAGGTTAAAGCTGTTTGCTATAAGTTAGTGTTTGATTGCTACGACTTTTGCGTTTGATTGCTTTAGTTCATCGTGTTGCTTCAGGAAGTGAGGTTTCCATCAGGATTTGTTCTCCTTCCAATAAGAGCCTCACAGAACAGGCTTTGTTTTATCCATATTCAGAGCTGGTGTCTGAGGGCTGCAGTGGACTTGGTAGCTCTTCATTTGGAGGGAAGATCTCTATTCACTGTGATGTACAGACAAGGTCTGAAGTCTTGTGTTGTGATTCTGTCGTTCAACATGACGGTCTGGTGGCAGCTGCTGCAGTAGTTGGAGAACCTCCCCTTACCGGGACAGTCTCTGAATGATCTCATGAACCCAGACAGGAGATGGGATTACTGAGGCTTTTGTAGAGTTTTTCAAAATAAACAACCTGATCTCTCTACAAGGTATATTATTGACTGTAAATGAGTTAATGCTTCTGTGTTGTGAAGAGGCTAAAGAGCTTCACAGTAGCTCCTCCCACACGCTGCAGAAGCATCAAGTTTATGAACACATTTTTGTACGAGCATCGAGCAGTGAATTCGCCACTTGAATCTCGTTGGGTGTGAAAGGCCTTTGCAGTATACTATAGGTATTCTAGAGACTGTGTGTTAAAGGTTAACTTTGATTTAAAGAAATCATCATCAGAAAGTGTGGATGTTCTACCCTAAATAACAGATTGAAATGTCCAGTCTTAAAACACCAAGAGTTGAGATTTATTCTCCAAATTGGAGTGTCGCTGGACAGCCAGGCCTCTGCAGTGACTGAATAATAAAACAGTGGCTCCAGTGACACATGGAAAACATCGTTACGAAAACCCAATTTTCACGGTCGAAGACAGCGTCTTAAACTTTCTTTTCTTCCATTGTGATCAGAACCATATGGACCCTGTGTTTTCTGCTTATGCCTGTGCTCCCCGAAAGGCATGCAAGTATGTACAGCAGTGCACGGATGGAGAAGCTTTATGGGAGGTCCTGGGCCTCAAGAGAATTTGGAAGAAGTCTCTATGGAAGGTCTGCTGCCCTCAGTGCTTTTGCTGCAGTTGGATGTTTGGAGAAACTCTTTGGTCTAAAACACCTCCTGCAGACAAACTGATCCGACGGGTCGAGTTTGTGCTTCTCTGTCGGTGTGTGAACATCTGCATGTTTGTGTGAGAACACGAGGAGCGTCAAAGTGCTTTGAGTACCAGTAGGTAGGAAAGTGTTGCTCAAGTGCAAACCTGCAGAGTCATCCTAAACAAGCCCAACATTTGATGTCACTGTGGTTGTCATCTGCTGTTTCAGTCTGCAGTCTTTTTCTTCTTCTCATAAACATACTCTCCATCTGTGATCTGTTATCAGTTGTGAAATCGAAGTCTTCCCTCTCTGAGCAGGAAGTCTGTCGGCTTGTTGGTAACAAATACAATCTACAAATGGAAGGTAGCAGCTTTGTTGATCACTTGTTTTCTTACTTTTAAAGGAAGGAGACAGCTTTGGTAAGATGATGTTTCACTTCTCCTGCTGCTGCTTAACCAGGAAAAGTCTTTAGATTTTGTTTAGTGAAGAAAAGAGCAGGAAGTGAACACTTCAAAATGTATGCTTTCTCTCTAACCCTGTAAAGAGAAAGTAGACATGTCTATATTTTAATGTAGTTGTCATTTAAGAATGACCTGTAGCAGTTTAGCAGTTCATCAACACCAGCCTGTAGAAATAGAAATGTACCTGCAGGTTCTCTAATCTTATCTTTCATTCCACGAGGAAGCAGACAACACTGAGATAATGTGATGGCAATTGGATAAATGTGTTGACATTCTTGAGCAGTGAAGAGCAGACAGACGTTCAGGTGTTGTTTGCTAGGATTATCTGCTGCTGTTTCCCAGCAGAAGTGTTTGGGGGGGCGATTGTCCCAGCTAGGAGTTTGTGAATCAGAGTGCTGCCGCAAACAATTATTTTATTAGTCGACTAATGACTGAATTTTTTTATAGACTAGTTGACTAATCTGGTCATGCACAAAGTGAGTGTAAAACAAACATCTAAACCATCATTTGGTTTAAATGAACTAAAAATAAAGATGGTAGTTTATTAAACTTTTAATGAATCCTGCAGCCTCTGTCCTTTATTAGTCTCTGGTATTAAAATTATATTAAATCTAATGAGGTTGACATCTGAAACAAGGAACTATTTTTAACAAAAGATAAAGTTTTGGTCTCACTGACTCAAATTTTAAAAAAGTACAATTCTTGGTGCTGAACGCTCACAACTTTGTTCAACGTTAATACACTCTGACTCCATATAATATAAAGTAACGACTAATCAACATTTAAATTAGTCGTCGACTACTTTAATAGTCAATTAGTCGTTGATGAATTGACTGATCATAGCAGCCCTATTGAATCGACCCGCTGTTGATCTGAGCCTGTAATGAGTTCTCAGGGCACTGATGTGGCGTGGAGCGGCCCGAGCCATACCATACATGACGAGTAGGGAGTGAGAATGTGTTGGTGTTCCATACTCGGCTGTCATTGGTATTCAAATATAATATAATTCATAAAGGCCAGAAGAAATGGGAACCACTGCAACTCAGCCATGAAGTGTTGGACTGTGCAGACTGACAGAATGAGTCACAAAACTTTAAACTTCACGTGGTGCATAGAGAGATTTTTAAAATGAGTTTTTCTGTGGCAGAGCAGCTGAATCCAAACTTTTATTCACCGAGTGTAATGCAAGGCCACAGCTACAGTAGTGTAAAGAACTTTAGAGCAGTGGACATGATGATTACCGACTGATGTAGTTAGCTGGAATAACCGTTGGTCTGACTGCATCCTGCCATGTATGATGTTCACCAAAGGGGCATTATGGGGAAGGTAGTTTTAAGGAGCTGGACCTGACCCCATAGTTCTGGTCAAAATAATATTTTGTGTTTAAGGAGATTATGTTTAATTCTTTGCTCCCATTTTTATAAGATCAGTTTGAGAATGACCCATTCCACCTTTACTCTGCAGCTTTGTAGAATGCAAATTCCATCAGCTGAACTTTGACACAGAACTTTGACTTCAACCCAACACAACACTTAGGACATTGTGATCCAGACCCTCTCATTCAACATCAATGTCTGACCTCACAAATCTGCGTCTGTAAGTCCTGCTGGTCAAACATTCCCATCAACCAACAAACCCTTTACAGAAGAGCTGAAGCTGCTATAGCTCTGTTTATGGATTCTGAAATGGGAATCAATGAAGTTGACATGGACGCAGATGAATGATGTGCTGACTGCAGCTTTGGGGAATCTATTATGGTTATGGGAGAACAGTTAAACTTAGAATAGGATAGTTTTGTTAATCCTGGCGGAAATTCAAAAAGAATCACCACACAAAATAAAAAGAATGAAAACATCAAAACAGTGAAAATCTTACAGACTAAATAGCTGTTATAGTCGACAGCAAATCAGTGTTTTTTTATCTGATCCACTGAACAATCTCTGAATGTGCCGTTTGTAGTCCTGTGAGTTCTCACTGATGGTGACTTTGTCTTCTCCATGCAGGCTTCACACCGCACAGAAAGCCATCAAGCAGACTCAAGTGACTGTGCAAAAGATTGGGAAGGAAATTGAAGAAAGACTGAGGACGACGGCAACCTGCACCGATCGGGTGAGCCTTCGTCTGCAATCTGATCTGATCCATCAACATCTTCTCTAAGTTGTTTTTAGACAACGTTTAAGGCAGCTTTTAGGTCTGTCCGCAACAGTTCTATTCCACAAATAAGAATTACTGAGTTTGGGCTCGGTGATCAATTGATTTTTTTTTAATTAATTCAAATTTGCTGTTTTAGATGATTTATTTTTGAGAAACTCTGGATTTTATTTTCCCAGCTTTCTGCTCTTGGGTCTCCGTTGTTTGGAGTAAAGTTAACCCGCCCATCTCTCGTAAAGAACAGAGATGAAAACAGCAGCTAGTATAAGAGCAGCATCTTCTCCAAGCCTTTATTAGCCAAACGCTCCATGTAGCGTTTGGCTAATAAAGCAAAATAAAGCAAAACAAAACAAGAGCGTGACTACCGTCTTTTTAACAGGATCCTAACAGACGTGGATAAACCTGCTGGACTTAAAGCAGCAGAAAGTTTGATAAAAGTGTTGATTTAGAGACAACGCTGTTGTCGCACACTGATGTTATGATGCTATGAAGCTAATGAGCTGTTCAGTGCTTGCCGATATGTAATCAGACCGGTTTAAAGCTGAGCAATCTTGTCACTTGGTGGATAAATACAACCAAATAAATTCATTGAATATTCATAAAAACTGTATGTTATAAATATAATATGCATGGAACTATATTAATCAGACCCTCCAGGATTTCTCGACAGATTTTTGTGATTGTTGCGGTCTAAAGCGCCTGATGTTGCGGTGGCTTTTGTAAAAAGTGCAACAAAAGTTGCACTTTTTTTTTTTTACTGTATATTTTATTTTTAATAACTTTTTTTTAACTTTAATAGAAACGTGAAACAAAAAATGAACTTTGCTCCGCTCTGCTCACAATAACACAAATATTTGTTTGATTTAAACATACTTCAGAATAAAAGGATTTTCCAGAGAAAAATTATAACCTTAAAAAAACTGCACAATCAGATTAATCCTCGGATCTCCATGATCTCCTCAGAATCTTCCTCTTTATTCATTTCAGAAGCATCAGTGAGTCGAATGGTTCTGGTGGAGGAAGACAAAGTCTCGTTCTCTGTTCTGTTCTAGATGTTCTCTCTGATGTCTATAGGTTTCTAGTGGAGGAGGTTCTACATGGAACTATTTTCCTGCAGACTCTAAATTCTTTATTTGTATTATCAATATCTAGTCCAGGGGTCTACAAGGTTTAATGCTAAAAGATCCATATGATCCAGTTTCCTTTTGACCAAAATTCCAACAAGAGCCACAAAGTCCCACCTCAGAGTTAGAACAATACACTTTATTTATGTTTTTGTGGCCATTAAGACATTTATTCATTAAATATAGCTTTAAAATAATCTCTACAATGGAGTTTTCTTTTATAAAATTAACTTCTTTTACTTTTGAAAGTAGCTCATACAAGTTCCTTTCAAAATAAAATCATCTTGTGTTTGATCAGATCCTGCAGCAGATTTACTTGAACTAAACATGTAATAATATATTCTCTATTATTGTACTTTAGTGTTCCTTCATCTTTTTTCTCCTTTTACTATTGAATATAAACACAACAAC
Source organism: Oryzias melastigma (assembly GCF_002922805.2). Taxonomy (NCBI): domain Eukaryota; kingdom Metazoa; phylum Chordata; class Actinopteri; order Beloniformes; family Adrianichthyidae; genus Oryzias; species Oryzias melastigma. The sequence continues at coordinate 961,471 of NC_050525.1, read as the reverse complement.
TTTGGTGTAGAACACAAATATGTTAAAACTAAATGCAATAAGATGATGTCATTCTGATAATAATCCGCTCTGATAGCAGATTAAACATTTTACCATCATTTTGCTCAGTTTTGTTAAAAATCTAAACATAAATAACAAAATGTAAATAATTAAAGTAAATGAACCAATGCTACAAAACCATTATTAACCAGCAATGACGCTCAAAGTACCCCCACCTTGCCGCGTCCACACTCACGCACAAAACGGCCCTACCCTTCCCTGTGCGCGTTTGTGCACAGCACATCCCCATCCTTCCCCGTGCGCGCCCACGGGACAGGAGAAGAAAAAAAAAGTAGAAAAAGACTAGATAGAGATGATAAAGAGAGCAGGCCTCCCTTTAAGGAGTCAGAAGGGAAAAAGTCATGAAACTGCGTTGTCGTCCTCCATGACTGCTGTCACAGAAGTTGCAGGAAAGTTGGGGTGAAAATAAAAAGTTACAAGGTGTTCAACAAGTCGCGGGGTTTCCTTCATTTTGCTTTAAAAGTTGCGATCGCAACATCGCGGAATCCTGGAGGGTCTGTTTAAAGATGTTAAATCTGTGTAACAATACAAAGTTTGTGTTGAGCTTGAAAAAAGCCCCCACCCCCCTCGTGAGAGAGCTGCATCTTTATTGTCAATGACATCATGCCAAAAATCCAAAACATTATGAAGTTTTAGGGGGGGGTTTGTTATGATTTCACATAAAAATTAATCAATTGGAGGCAGAATTAAAAAGAAAAAAAATTCTGTCAGTCTGCTCCCTCTAAGTACAGTATATCACAAAAGTGAGTACACTCCTTACTACTAACTGGAAGTTCAACATGGCACTTCATGACAAACAACTCTCAGAAGTCTGAAAAAAATGGTTCCTTGCCACAAAGATGGCCTAGGGTATATGAAGATGGCCAACACCCTGAAACTGCTGCAGCAAAGTGACCATGACCATCCAGCAGTTTAAGAAGACAGATTTGACTCAGAACAGGCCTCTCCACGGTCGGCCAAAGAAGTTGAGTTCATGTTCTCAGCGTCACACCTGAAGGCGGCCTTTGAGTCACAGAAGTATGAGTGCTTTGAGCTTTGCTGCAGAGGTTGAAGAGATGGGGTGAACCGGTCAGTGCTCAGACCATACGCCACACAATGCATTAAAATGGTCTCCATGCTGTCATCCCAGAAGAAAGCCTTTTCTGAAGATGACACAAGAAATCCAAGAAACAGTTTGCTGAAGACGACCTACCAAAAAAAACCTATTTGGTTAAAATGATGTCAAGTGGGTGTGGCATCAACCAGGTAAGGAGATTAAAGGCAAGTGTGTTGAGCCTACAGTCAAGCACGATGTTGGTAGAGTCGTGGTCTGGGGCTGCATGAGTGCTGCTGGCATTGGGGAGCTACAGTTCATTGAGGGAAACATGAATACCAACATGTACCGAGACATACTGAACCAGAGCATGACTCCTTCCTATAGAAACTGCACTGCTGGCCAGAATTCCAGCATGATAATGACCCCAGACACACCTCCAAGATGACCACTGCCTTGCTAAAGAGACTGAGGTGACAGATGGTAGACTGGCCAAGCATGTCTCTAGATCTAAACCCAACTGAACATCTTTGAGGTGTCCTAAAACAGAAGGTACAGGAGCAGAAAGTCTCAAATGTTCGTCAGCTCTGTGATGTCATCATGGAAGAGTGGAACTGGACTCCAGTGACAACCTGTTAAACTCTGGTGAACTCCGTGCCCAGGAGAGTTAGGGTCAATAAAAGTCAGTTTAAAATGATCTTTAACTTTTTTCTATGTTCTGTAACTGATATTTTATTGAATTAAAAGGAGAATTTGGCCCTTATTTGTAGTTTTTGGACAAAATTAATCTTTTATTTTAATAATTGAGGCAGAAGACGAGCTTGGGTCTGACGGCTTCAATGTGGGGCAGTATATTTGAGTAAGCGAGACCAAAACTTTATCTTTTGTGAAAAATAGTTCCTTGTTTCGGATGCCGACCTCATCAGAGAGATCAGGAATATACTTCAATCAAACTCATTTTGACAGGTGACCTTTGACCCTATATACCTTTTATATATAAAATTGATATTAAATTGTTACGTCGTCTTGAGGGGCGGGGCACCTGTCAAAATGAGTTTGATGGATGGTGTAGGGTCAAAGGTCACCTGTCAAAATGAGTTTGATGGGAAGCATATTCCTGATCTCTCTCATTTGATTTAATCTTGTTTTAATCCCGGAAACTAATGAAGGACAGATGCTGCATGATTCATTAAAAGTTTAACAAACTAAACACAGATTACAATATGATCATGAAAAGCAGTGTAAATAGGTGGATAAATGGTTGCTCATTTTTATTAAACATAGAAGTATGTCTGCGCTTTGAAGTAGGAGGATTTTTGGAAGCTCCGACGCATTAAACCTGCAGTAGTTTTGATTGATAATAACCAGTCTCTTTGATACTCCACTAATAGGAATCATTAGTTTATTTTCCCAGATTTTGGAGATTTTGGGGCTTTTATTGCTGAAGCCTGAGATGTAGTCATAAAGTATGGCTCCATATCAGTGTAACCTGCAGGAGCTATTGAATGTTTTCATAGCTTGACTGAGCTGTGGAGTCAGAGCAATATCTGTCTGTCACAGTGATAATGTGTTAACCAAAATCCCCTGTTTGTGTTTCCACTGCCTTTCATATCCTCAGCTAAGTCTTACAGCAAAAGCAGGATGGCATTTTTTGCATTTTTGGAATTGGCAGCCACACAGCTGTAAAAACGCGGTGCTGATCCCAGGTTAGACTTTGTGTTGAATATTTTTTTTATTATTTTTTCTTTTTTTTTATGTTTGTGGTGAATATTTGCTTCAATGGCATCTCTTATCATCCGTTGCAATAAAA
>NC_050525.1:931991-958525 GCF_002922805.2 Oryzias melastigma | reverse complement strand
TCTGAAAAGATTTTACCTTTTTTGTCATAATGTTTATTGTCCACTAGGAGAAAGCCAAAATATTGATTTTGCAATGTTTAGTCCTGTGATTGACTCTCTATGGGTTCTTACCAAGTATTGATCTTTTATTTTGGTTTGAGGAGGCTGTAAAAGGTTATATTTGTCATCCTTTGGTGAGACGTTCCTTTGGCGGTAGATAGGGGGCGCACGTTGCAAGAATGGCTCCAATGTGCCTGGTAGCTACTTGAAAAATTTAACTTTTGGTCTGTTCTTTACAACAATTTTGTACTAAGTAGTGGCACTGTTGTTCATGTTTACTAATGTTAATAATGTTGCTACAAATGGTTATTTTATTAGTCGACTAATCACCGATTATTTTTCCGATTAGACTAATTGGGTCATACATAAAGTGGATGTAAGACACATTTTTACACATCATTAGCTTTAAACTAGCTCAAATAAAGACAATTAAGATGATAGTTTATTAAACTTTATTGAATCCTGCAGCCTCTGTCCTTTATTAATTTCTGGGATTAAAACAAGATTAAATCTAATGATGTCGGCATCTGAAACGAGGAACTATTTTTCACTAGAGATAAAGTTTTGGTCTCACTGACTCAAATATAAAAAAGTGCATTTTGTGGTGCTGAACAACTTTGTTCAACTTTACTACACTGTGTCTCCATAAAATATAAAGTAACGACTCATCGACTATTAAATTAGTAAATTGACTAATTATGGCAGCACTAATCCTTGACACTGAACTTTGCAAATAATTTCAATTCTATTGGTGTCAATTTTTGTCAAAGACAGTATTACTGAATTCAGCAATGTTGCACAAAAGTATCTATTATTTGTTGCACAAAGTTGTTTTTATTATGGTTGTGTTCAAGCTAAAAATAAATGGGGATACATTTTCCCCGAAATTATATTTTCTTCTCTAAAATTTGAGTTATTAGAGACCATTTTTACCATTTATCGCAGTATTGCAATATCACCGATATTGTGAGCCGTGTATCACATCGTATAATGAGGTACTCGGTGATTCCCAGCCCTATTGCCCATATTTTTAGTTTACACTTGAATTCTCAACCCTTTAAAGGTGACCTGCTCTGCTGTAAAGTCTTTAAAGGTTACTGCAGTGGTCCTGTCCTGGCAACTCTTACACCTGTTGCTTTCCGTTTCACTTCTTTATAAACATGCTTTGTATCTTTTTTCTCCAGATCTTTACCCCTTCAAAGCTCCTCCACAGATTCCCCACAAAAGCATTGAGGCACCATTCTTTTAGCTACAAAGAATCCCTTTTAAAACTCTGTCTCTGATATTTCAGTGAAACATTCCTTGAAACCCCGTTCGAGGGCTCAAATCAGCTAATAAATCACTTAATCCTTGCCTGCTGCTTTTCTGCAGCTCTGAGTGGAGCATTGTGTGACTCTTCTGAGGGTTTCGCCTTTAGAGTGCTCCGTACTATCCTAATGTTCACCTCATAGTGTGCGTGGATCAAAGGAGGGCAGAGTGGAGGCCAGAAACTCAAGCACATGGCCTTTTCACCCCTGCACCCACTCTCTGTCATTAATCTGTTGGGTTATAACACGCTCCCCCCATGCCTGCTGCATATTTACTCAGCTGACCCACTGCTGTTTGATGTTCTGGAGGAGTCGGGCAGATCTCGCTGGTGGCTCGCAGTCTCTCTTCCACACGCACATTCCTGTGAGCCACTTGTCATCTATGCAGCTCAGTGAAAGTGTAGAAGGTGGAGAATTGATGCCAAAGGCAGCAGTGGTTAACATGCAAGTATCATGGTGCTGCACTTCACAGGGATGGAGGCAGTATCAGTCGACTGATTCTCATCTCTTCTTTCTGCAAGAGCCTCAGAAATCTTCCAGATGAGTCCTGTCTGTGTTTCTTTCGATCCAGAGTAGTCGGTGTGTTTGTTTGTCAGAGCCAGAGTCCCTGCTATCAGGCTGCTCACAGGTAGAATAACCAGATCCAGGTCTGCAGTATCCATCTCAATCTCCAATGTAAATCAACATTTTTGTCCTCCCAAACATTTTTTTGTCAGCAATCTCTTGATTTTTGTCTCCTAAATCTTTTATCTGATGTGCTCATTCCAGCCCAGCATTTTTTTATTGTTCTGTTGTCTTTGACACCAATTGCCTTTTATGTGCTGCTTTCCATATCCATCTGTTTATAAAGCCATCGGTCTGTTTCTAATTACACAGTCTGCTCACTCCAGAACCTTCCTCATGGCCAGATATTGACATAGAGCCTGACAGAGGCTTATCCAAAGGGGAAACAAGATGTTGGCTCATGTTTCTGATTCCTGGCTGGTCAGGGACAATGTGTTGAGAGTTTACTAAAGCCTTTGGTGCAGAAGGAGACACATTTATTTGTTCTAAACAAATCTCAGGGGAATTGAATGATTTTTCTCATGATCAGCCCTGACCAGCGACGGATCCAGCAAGGTCCCACCTTTCCATTTTTAAAGCAATTTTTTTTTCCCTGTTTCCTGAGTATTTTGTAATTGTCTTATGGAAGTTTAAAGTTCTTCATCATGGATAGTGAGGGGATTAAACAACAAGTAAAAAAAAAAAAAAAAAAAAAAGCAGTGTAGCTTTTAGATCCCCCAGCCCCTCAGAATGGCTGCTGTAGCTGTCATGGGAGTTACATTTTGCAGAACTAAGTTTTATCCTGGATTGACGTTCTGGATACTCGTCTGTTGTTCTCCACTCCCCATCCCAGCGCGCTCACAGCAGGGACCCTCAGGTTTACAAAGTTCATCAATATTCAGCATCTTTAGGAAGCAGAACCTCTCATCTGCTGGCTGACCAAAGCATGTTACATTATGCAATCTGACTAATATTAGCTATTTTAAAGTTTTTCTACTTCAATCTTTAGTTTGTTCTTTCAGAAATTGATTTTCCATCTTTTTCCTTTAACAACTGTGAAGTAAGTTTGAGGTCCTATTTTCAAAACTCAGTGCTTTCTATGGATCATGTTGTTTGATAAGAAGTTTGTTAGAAACTGTTTAAGGTACTTCATGTGTTGAGGATGAGGACATCACGATTCCCAGGACCTGACATGCAAAACAACGGATTTCACATTTTGGAAGGGATGTTAAAGATACAGATACGTATAAAAAATTGATCGAGCTCTGAGAGTAGTTGCATCATGGGTTGAAAACCACAAACACAAACCACATTTTGTTGGTAAAAATATATACAATCGATCAGGAAATAAATATTTGATTTCTGTCAAACTCTGTCAGTTCCTCTTCCTGTCGTGTCTCTATTGTTGTGTTTTTATGATCATGTGATGCAAACAAAAAAACGCCCAATGGTAAGCTTCCTTCTACCAAGTCAGGTCAATTCCAGTTGACTGAAGTTGAACCAGATTTGTTCACTAAACAAATGATAATCTTTTTTTTCACAGCTCTGCAACTATATCTGAATAAATGAATACGACTCACATTTTAACCACAAAGAACTAGAGTGTCTAAAAGACCCAAAATACAGATTTGAATGTTTAAAGTTATGTTCTTCAGACATTTATCTTGTGTTGATTAAAATATAAAGTGCCAGTAACTAAACAATGAAGTCTTTCTCTGTTAAAAGACCTTTTCATTTATAGTTTTAAATGCCAAACCTATTATAAATCACTAGATTGTTTCCATTTAGGTAAAATAGTTGGACTGATGCTACTGACACAAAGTTTGTTGAAAAACTCTGGAATTTCATTTGATGTCTCAGTAATAATGTACACAGAGTAACAGAAAAAATCTGAAGTGTAGACATTTCTATCTGTACCTACTATGTCAGTATATTGTCTCTTATCTATCAAAAACTTTACTAAATGTTGCTATTAGTAGACGGCATTTATCTCAGCAACTATATTTAGTAAATGTTTTGGTTTCTACTCTCATCAGGTCCCAATCAGCCCAAAAAAAGCATATGCACATTTAAGCAGTGTACTTACATACTTCTCAATCCACACTTTGAGAGTTAAACTCCACAACTCCACAGCCCCTACAGCTACGGCCAGCCAATAACACAAATGGGACTCATAACTGAAGAGCTTCATCACCAGCACAGATGTCAGGCCTCATTGAGATGTTTTCAGTTCTTGGATCCCCTTCGTCCTCGTCAGATGATGTTGACAGAGGAGTTCAGTTTGAGCATTTCTGGACGCATTCGGTCTGACTAACCCTTTAACACCTGAGGCGTCCTCAGTGACTCTAACACAAAATCTTTAACATACTGGAACTTTTCAACCTTCGAGCCGCTTTTCTCCTTCAGACTCTACTGGAATTATCTTGCTAACAGTTGAAAAGTTACAGTAAATCAAACAACACAAACTCTGAAGCTCCAGTGTTAAAGGGTTAAAGTGAACCAGACTTCGTTTCCCCCAAAAATCAGCACAAATTTTCAGTCTGAATAAACACAAGTGGATCCTGGTCCAGGACCAGGATCCACTCTCAGACCCGTCTTTGAAGGTGGTCTCAGTTTGTTTCCAATCAGACTAAGCTTTGGTTTGCTCTGAGATTTCTCAGTCTGAATACAATCCACTCTTGGAGCAGAAAAACTGGACTAAAACGGCCACCGTGCTTAGTGGTCACGTGATATAAACAAAGTAGGAATGAAGTAACAGGACAAAACTAAGGCAAGGATTGTTGTGTTATCAATGAGGAAAAAGTCTCCAACTGGTGACTTGTTAGAAAGTTTCATTAAAACTTGGTAAAAACACTTATTACACGTGGGGCGATGAGTTGGGAATACCAAAAAACATCAAAAAGTGACATGGAGGGATCCCGAATGTCAACATGAGACGCCCCGGGAACGAGGACGTGTTGTTATGGAAGCAAGAGAGCTTAGACCAGGAGAGAGAGATGTAGAGGATTGAATCAACTGGTCGATGCGCCACTAAAAACAATGCAAACATCCAAATAAAGCGCTGCCTGCTCACAGCTCCAGTGTCAAGTTTCATTTTTTTTCTTCCATAAGAGTGACCGCGACTTCTGTCGCAGTGAAATCCAGCCGCACAGCTTGTCTCTCCAGCCAGAGCGGCGTTCTGCCTCCAATTCTTTTACCAGAACACTGTTCCGGACCGATACGGCTTACTTTCACCCCTGATTGTTAAATCACAGGTCCCCAACCTCCAGGCCGCGAACCAGAATTGGTTCAGTACCATGACGCGTTGCGCACCAGTACCCAAACCTGGTACCAGTACCCTAACCAAGGTTAGGGTACCGGTTCTGGACACGTCCCGAGGACCAGAGCGTATCCGGCACTGCATCTGGGACCACTTCTCGAGGGTTGCAGACCCTTGATGTTACAAACAGCCAGCACATCAAAAAACAATGAGTTAGGGACACCCAAAACGTCAAAGAGTGACACAGAGCATTCCTCAGCCAAAGGCCAATATATGACGAGTTGAGGATGAGAATCTGTTGAAGCAGCAGTACAAAGTCTGTGTGGCTCTGCAGAGTAATAACGTTTCAATGCGTGAACCATCACGACAAGGATTCCAAAGGCTTCTATAATTCCCATCTCTTGTTGCTTTGACCCGCCCTCATAATTCCTGGCCAATGAGTGAAGAGATCTTCAGTCACTTGGTTTGTGTACAAGCTTTGTTGCAGAGCTGGATAGTGCACTTGATGGCAGTCTGAATACAGGCCTAATGTAAGGTTTAGGACTGAATCTGAAACAAATTAGCAGAATCTGTCCAGAACAAATCATTTTTCCAGTCTGAATAAACGCTAAATGTGTTTATACTAAAAATCAGCACTCAGCTGGTAAAAGGTGCTTGCTGGTCAAAGAGCTGTTAGGACTTTTAGGCTCCTTTTGAAAAAGTTATAAACTCTGAATCTAGGAATGACAACAATGTCAAGTTTGCTGGCGAACATCATAGTGTTAAATTTACCTTGGTTATAAAAGACAAAACCTGAGGTCTGATCTAAGTGTGCATTTCTTTTTCTTCATTTTCTTGGTGCAGAAGAAAGAGCGGGAGTGTATGCAGCTGCGTATCGCGGTGCTCCGCAGTGAGCTGCAGAGACAGAGGAAGGCACTCGGCAGAGAAATAGACATTCGACAGAAAGAGAGGCTACAACTGCAGAAAAAAGGTAAAGTGCACATGAATACTTTCAAACCACACCGTTATGTTCACTTGTAATCCTGTTCAGGGTCATTCTGCTGAAAACAAAATGAAAATGTAACCATTCATATCTGCATTGAAATACAAGTTGTGTTTAGTTGCTGGAACCAATGTTGTTGTGCTCTTACTCTTTGACCATCTCTACAGTCTTTCCTGTTTGGAGAATAACAGTTTTGTAGTCATAAAATGAATATTTGACCCCGATGATATTTCTGAAACGATCATTAACAAAAGGTGCAAATCAGGAAAAACTTCCTCCAGGTAATTTTTCTGTTTTTGGTGTTCTTAATATGACATGACCTGTAAAAACTGCTTCCCAAGACCTTTTTCACATTGGAAAAAAGAGCCTCTATCATTGTTTTTTATTACTTTGTCATTTTTCCATTTATTTAAGCCAATACGTAAAGACAATATTAAGAAATGAGGAAGCGGTTTACTCACCAAGCCATTCAGGCTTAACAATTAGCATGAATGCTGCACGTGTTTGCACATAGAACCTTACATAATACGAGAAGTTTGTGTAGAATATGACTTTCAAAAATTGTGCTTTCATTGAACCTCTAACACCCCACCACTTAATCTGAAACTGAAAGAAGTTGCCTCAATGCTCCTCTTTCATGGGCGGTCTCCAGACTCCACTGGTGTCTTGAAGAATAGATTCTGGTTATAAAATGTCTTTAGGATGAATTAGCTCGCAGCTGTTAGAACAAAATCAAACTTTTGGGGGTTTCCAAAGGTGCAGACTTGAAGCCATTTGCTCTCTAGCTGTGTTGTATTTTCAGCTTTGTGTTTAACTTTTTTAATCAGCGCTAAAACATTAATCGTTTTCTGTGTAAAAACAACTTTCAGTTTCAGACAAAATTCTTTTGGAGTCAGATTCACACAGCAGCTGACTTCCTGCCTGTATGGAGGGTGATCTGCAGCATAGTGTTTGCTTTGTTTGACCTCCTTTCACATTGGAGACTGGTATGATTTTATCAAATGCAGTTTCATTTTTTTGGCTTGTTATACAATTTGGATGAAGAAAGATCACTTGCACATTCTAATATGGCATAGTACCAGTGCTTTGTCCATTGATCAGCCACAGCTTATAAACAATCAACAGTGAGTGTACGCGGCATTGATTACCTCATTGTAATCACTCCTGTCAGTGAAGTATAAAGAGAAGTGTGATTGCAACCAAGTACACAATGTTCATCCATGGTTGAAAAATGAATATTTCCTAATTGAAGTTGAGGGTTACTATGCCTGATTTTCAGTCAAACCGTTCCAGCGGTGAAAGAGTCTAATTGGTGGCAGAATGTAACCCAGCATTAGACAGACATGTCCTGTACCAGTGCCAAATGAGCCGATAGTGAACAGTTGATACGCAGAGCTTTCCCTGAAAATATTGTCTATCACTCTGACCTAAGTGGCACAAAGGAAATCGTTGTAGACATGCAGATCTTTTTCCAGTATTGTATCATCGTCATGACGATGGACAGACCCAAAGAACAGTAGAGCATCCGTACCATCCTGGTAGCTGTAGGTGTACATAAACGGGTAACACATGTTTGATAAATTAAAATAAACGTATTTATTTCTTTAATTCTCCCTACAGGTTGAATTGAGGTATTACAGTTGAATTTTGTGATTGGTCAGACTATGTAAGTTTCAGAAGTTTCATGCCATGATGTGCAGCTCCAGTAATGATAACAGTCCTGCCCCCCAGCCCCACCCATCTGACTGGATTTTTTAAATTTCAGCTGTGGGTGGAGTCAGCGTCCAACGTCCCTGTTTGGTTACCCTTTAAAGCCAGTATTTCTACAGAAGCCCAATGCCTCTTTATTCAGGAGTGCTTTAAGTATCTTAAAGTGTCATTAGTTGTCCTGCACTGTAGTGTGTGAAATGTATTCTCCGCATTTGACCCAACCCCTGGGGGAGTGGTGAGGTGCAGACACAGCCGCACTCAGGAACCATTTGGTGGTTTAACCCCCCAATCCTGCATGCCAAGCAGGGAGGCACTGGGTCCCGTTTTTAGAGTCTTTGGTATGACTCTACCTGGATTTGAATTCATGACCTTCCAATCTCAGGGCAGACACTCTACCACAAGGCCACTGAGCTGGTCCTCATTATATGATGAGGACAGCTGAAGGTTTTGACTCCTGTTTACCACCTGAAGACATCCTGAAAAGCACGTTCTGCAGAGGCCGTAACCTGCTTTTTAAATGTTTTTAAAAGACTCTGCTGTGTTTGTGTCTGATACTACAAAGAACCATGAACGGTCTGTTTGAGTCATTACTGGTCAGAACTGTTATGGCAACAAAGAAGTCATAGACGGTATTAAACAGATGGTTCTAATGTGGAAACTGATCAACGTGTTTGTTGATTAGATCAGAAGCACATGTTTGATTTATTTAAACATTTTCACACATTCCTCTCTATTAGATCCAGGTATCGTTCTAAGTGTTATTGACAGTGTAATAGCTTATGTAAATAAGCAGCTTGAGTATCAACTGTTAACCTCCAGTCCTCACGCTCCTCAGGATCCCACGTGTCGCCGGGTGTGAGGTCCTCCTGCCTTTCACACATTCACTGGGGCCTTTGGCAAATAACTCCTATCAGTGTTTTACTTCCTGCAAGCTGGCTTCTTTCAAAACAAGAGCCTTTCAAACCCAAACAGACTAGTGGCTTTGCTTTTGCGGGCATGCATGCGTGCATGTTTGAGGAGAAGAGGAGATAAAAGTATCCAGTTTTTTCCTCCAGTTGTAATTAGAACGGCTCTGCAGACATGCTGATGCCTGTCCTGTCTTTATGCTCTGTATGGTTTTGCACTTCCTTTTCACAATCCTGGACACTTTTAGTACAATGAGCACAAGAATAGATTAGCAGTCTGAATCATCTTGATGACAGGTTAATACCAACTGATTTACAATAGCACTAAAGATGTAGCGGAAGTGAAAGAAAAGCTCATGTCTGGAAGTCTATTGGTGATGGTGGAGGTGCTACTTTTGATCACATTCTTTACATCTTCTGTGTTTCACATCATCTCTACTCATACAAATAAGGTCCAGTTTTAGGTCTTATCATTGTGATTTTAAATGAAAATTCATTTTCCTTTCCATCAATAAGGTTAAAATGTGGTGGGGTCATCCTTTTGCCACCATTCCTTCCAGTACACTTCTTTCCCGTTTACTTTCAGCTGATGATATAAACCAGGCTTGCGTGCTGTATTTTTATTTCAATGGTTGGTATTTGCACCCTCTGCAGTAAAGCCACAGCTCTTGACCAATGAATGTCAATGGTTGAAGTTTTCCATTGGTGTGAAACCCTTTTTAAAGGTATTGTGTGTGAAGGTATTTGTCCCCTCAGAGAAATCACATTAAAACCATCATGATGAAAATGCGTCATATTGCTAAGCTGCCTGCCAGGCAAAGCGCCACCTTGACTTATTGTTCCGAGATCTACATTACCAACTTCTAGAGCGTTTCAGTCACTCCCTATTTTTTTTCTTGGGCAAATATTTTTAGACCAGGAATGGAGGAAACCAAGGCCATGATATCTATTAAACTTTCATAAGCCTATTTATTCGGTTAGACACCTGCGTAATATTTTCCATTTGCAGTGTTTGGATGGGGATTCTGTACTCATTTCAAGCATTATTTAATTTATTTTTATAGAATGGGCAAGTTCACTCTTACGTTTCTATGTGTCGTATTTTCCACCTAAATTGAAGTTGGCGAGTCAATAAAATCTAAACTATGTTGCGCCTCCACCTCTGTGCTGGACAGCAAGCTGGTAGATTTTGCCAACATGGGGATAGACCAGATGACCAAACTACTTTCTCTGTAATTTTCTATACACTACTCACAATAAGTTTGAGATATTGTGTAAAACTCCATTGATGTGATATATACAGTGTTTGTTTTACTACAGAGTGACTTTTTGGGATAGGATGGCAATTGTATTGAGGTGATAGACACACCTCATTTAATGTTATTGAAGCCAAAACCCCCCAAAATTTAAAGAAAAACCCTTTCAATGGGGCATCAATGTCAATATTCCATGGGTATAAAAAGCTGATTTATCCAGTAAGTCATTCCAAGTTCATTATTTAAACAACCACGAACACACAACATCACTTAGTGAACGAGTAGTCCAAGTTAGGCCATTTCTCTCTAGAGCCAGTGCTGACATCTTAATTTATGCTTTTATAATATCAAGAAGAGAGTACTGTAACACTCTTCTTTCTGGCGTACAGAAACCACTCTTAATTGTGTGCAGTTTGTCCAAAACTCAGCTGTACGCCTTTTAACTGTCAGCGATAGTGGGGTTGACTTCTGATCATAAGATTGCAGGTTTGATTCCTGCCTTGACTGGTCATGTCTTGAAATGTCCTCTAACAAGACACTGAACCCCACATTGCCTTTGGTGGTTATAGGTTGGCACCAGTGTTCAGCAGCGACTATTGAAATACTCGCCAACTAATTCAATAGTCAATTAGTTGTTACTTTATATTATCAGAGTTTAGTAAAGTTGAACAAAGTTGTGAGCGTTCAGCACCAAAAAGTGTACTTTTGTTGTATTTGAGTCATTGATATCAAAACTTTATCTTTTGTTAAAAATAGTTCCTTGTTTCAGATGCTGACCTCATTTGATTTAATCTTGTTTTAATGCCAGAAACTAATGAAGGACAGAGGCTGCACGATTCATTAGAAGTTTAATAAACTATCATCTTCATTGTCTTTATTTGTAGTTAAAGCTAATGATGGTTAAGATGTTTGTTTTATATACAGCTTTTTAATGACCTTATTAGTCTACTAATTGAAAAAAAATTATTGGTGATTAGTCGACTATTAAAATAATCATTTGTGGCAGCACTGCATCAGTGTGTGAACGTGTGTCTGAATGAATGAATGGGTCTGTGACTGTTAAGCGCATTGGGCCTTTGAGGAAGGTAAAAAGGCACTTTACAAGTATACCCCATTTATCAGAGAAGAGGGAGCACTTCACACTTAGAATCTCTGCACCGGCTCCCTGACAGCTTTAGGTTTGTTTTTAAAATTATTTTAATGCTTCATAAGAGTGTTCATGGTCTTGGTCCTTCTTTTATAACAGATTTGTTTCTAGTTTATGAACCTCCCAGTGCCGTTAGGTCCTCAGGTGTGGGCCTGCTGAAGGTCTCTAGAATCAGAAAAAAAATCCACACCGAGGCTTCATTCAGTTATTGTAGGCCTCGTCTGTGGATCAGCCTGTCTGAGGATGTGAGGGCCTCCTCCACTGTTGAGGTTTTTAAAAGAGACGAAAGACGCATTTACTTTACTCAGTTTTTAAGTAGATCTCGTATGTGGGGTCTACAGTAGTATTTTATTGTGATATTTTATATTTTATCATTTTTGCTATTCAAGTTGATTCATGGGTAGAGCTAAAGATTTGAGCCAGGAATTTGTGACGGGGGTGCAGCGAGGGATTTGTGTCGGGGGCGGAGCCAAAGGTCCGTGACAGGGGCAGAGCCAAAGATTCATAACGGGCCTATAAACAAAGTGCTTTGAGTCACTGCATATAAAAAATAGGGCAGGGGATGTGTATTTTTTTAAAAAGTAAGAAAAGTATGGAGAGAAAATAGACCCAATCCGATTTGTGGGTGTGTAATTCTTGTTTTGTGCTTAAACTAGGATTTGTGCGCGTGTATTCTTGATTTTTGCATAACTTTGGATTTATGCGTGCATAATCTTCATTTGTATCTCATAACATACGTTTTGTGCATAAGTAACACACATAAACACGTATTATCGTTTGATATTCTGACATTCTTCATTATCGGCTTTTGTTTTTAATCCAGTGAGCAGATATGAGGTCAATTTAAAGCCAGGATATTTTAGCTGAAATGAGCTCACACTTTTCTAGCAATGTTCTGCTTACTAGGGCTGGAAGTATCAAGCTAGGGGGCTAAAGTCTGCTAACTTGATGCTAATGTTTAATGGAATTTCCCATAGGACGGCTAATGCTAACGCTCGGTTGACCTAAACATGCTAACCAAATGAACATCTTTATAAACTCACAGGCATACATTTTCTAAACTATTTTAAGGAAATATTTTTAAAGTAACTATTTGTGGTTGAAAACATTGTTTTTCTTTCATTCTTTCTTCTTCTACAGGAATAAGGTGTAATACTATAGCTCGATCACCACCTAGTGGCCAAACTGAAACGTCCTCCAGGAGAAGCAGAACAATGTTTCCAATGTTAATGATCTGAACATTTTAGTTAGAACTTCTCCTTTAGAGAATCCATGTAACACTGGATGATATTAACAATCTCATTATTTCACTGATACATTTACAGTATGTGAACTGGATCAGATTAATATAAATAGATTCAAAACATTTAGTAGATTATTAATGTATTTCTAAACAAATGTTTATAATTGTGTAAACTCATAATTGAATTAAATTGAAGAATCGAAATAATTGAAAAAATCCGTAATCGATTCAGGCTCTTGTGAATAGACTCAAATCGCTTGTGGAAACCATAATTGATACCCAGCCTCTAGTCATTACACACCTTCAGGTTGGTGGTAGACAGTCAGATGTTGCAGGTGAACTTGGTGAGTCTGAAAGTGTCATCAGCAGACTTGTATCCACACACAGAACTACTGTCAGAGTTTGTGACAGATCCAGGAGTGGAGCCCCTCCAGTGACAGACCAGAACCAGAACCTAAGGACTTCTGGCCTCAGACATGGTTTAGCAAACACCACACAGCTGCAGGCCGTTTACCAGATGTGAGGGTACGAAGGTTAAAGACAAACCATTCGACTTCACCGCTTTGACTGGAATGACTGATACAGGTCATTCTACTGAAACCACCACACCTCTGTGAACATTTGCAATGGACTCAAGACCATGTGACCTGGACAATGCAGAATTGGTAAATGGCGTATATTTACATAGCACTTGTCTACCTTCTTTGAAGGCCCAAAGTGCTTTGAAGTCAGAGTCCTTTTCACACACTGATGACCGCTGCCTAACACTGACACCAATCCATAACCATCAGGAGCAATGTGGGTTCAGTGTTTTGCTCAAGGACACCCTGAGACATGGGTGGGAACCAAACCCTGCAATCGTCCAATCAGAGGTTGACCATTTTACCTCTGCACCACGGCCACTGACCACTATCCTGCTCTCTGTTGAGTGTCTGGTCATCTAGATTAAGTTTTGATGGTTGTCAGGTTTGCTGGAGAAGTTGTGGTAAACAATACACCGAGGTCAACATGACCCCGATGGTTGGCTTTGGTGGAGTAAGTGCAAATAGTCAGGCATCATCACTTTGCACAAAGCCAATTTGGTTCTTGTAGACGGTCCAGTCACTGGAGGTTCTTACCTCAGAGACATCATAGAACCATCATCATCCTCCAATTCCACCAGAACATCCCCAGCTTTCTGTTCATGGATGATGACGCTCCACCACACAGAGCCAGAATTATCACAGCTGGATTTCAGGAAGTAGGAGGGCCTCATACAGTATGCCCAGCAATGACCTCTGACCTGAACCCCATAGAGCACGTCTAGGACCAGCTGAAGCAGAGACTGGAAGATCAGACCTCCAAGTGACCTGCAGAACTGCATATAGCACTTGTAGAAGAGAAGAACGCCTAAGAACATCATTATGAGTTAGGGAGGAGAATGAGACATCGCTGTCAAGCTGTTATTGCAGCAAATGGTGGAAATATCTGCTATGGACATGAACAGTTTTTGTTTTGTGGGGATGTCTGCTCTTTATGGTCTGTGTTTTAGGGTCATAATATCAAACTAAGGAAGATTGTGTTTCTTCTCATTCATTGTTAGTACTTTTCTCATTGTATGTTTCCATTTCATTTTGGACTGATTTCTTTGCTTTTTTCGCATTTTTGTAATCATTTGCAGTTTTTCTAACTTCTGCTGTCATTAACTTGTACTTTAAAAATGGCCAATAAGACCTTTTTCCCCAAGCATTGCACGGTTTGAACTTGATTCATTCACTTGGACTTCTACTCCTGGAAAGATGGACAAATATTCCAAGTGTTTCCATCTTGCAAAAAGTCTTTCACACAGTGGAATACTGAAATCCAAATTGTTCTGAGATATTTTCATAACCCCGTCCAAACTAAAGTTCTTTAAAAGTTGCTTCTCTGAGGTCATTACCAATGAGGTTCATTTGTCTGGATAAGCCCCTTTAGTTTTAGAACAGAAATTTCATTTGTGTCCACAGTTAGAAACAGCACAACCTCAGCTTATCCTGTCAGGGGTCGCCACAGCCAATCAGCTTTACATGATATTAAAAAATGTCTATTTTCATATTTTAGAAAATGAACTCTGGAAATTATCAGTGCGTTGTGTGATTGTGGTTTGGTGTACCTTCCTGTACCAATCCACTGTATGAACTGGAACAGGTTAGTGGGATGAAAGAATGAGAAGATTGATGGTCAGAGCAGATAGGATTGAGCTGGGCATTACATAAAAGGAGCAATGGAGTAAACGCTCATGCTGTCTGTAGTGAAATATGTACCTGTATCATCACTCATGGCAGACGGATAGCCTGTCTCATATCTGTCTGATGCAATCTGTCTTTGCCACTAATCTGATTGAGATGTTTCAGCCTTTCTGTTTTTTTTCCCATCACACTTTCTCTTCGTACCCTTATAAGTTTAAGAGGCACATGGTGGGACTGAGAGTATGTGAAAACAAGCAGGTTCTGTGGCTCATCTGATCTACAGTTATGTGATAATTGAATATGCTTGACATACATGTTTGTGCCAGCTGCTCTCAGGCTTTTGGACAAAGGCTGGAGTTCATACCTAATTTGTTCACAAATAATCCAAATGTTACAGTTGCTGTTTACCTGGTGTTTCCTTGGCTTCTGTTGTCCACAAAAATGCAAAGCATTTGGTTATTTCATCAAAGTGGAATAGTTTGGTCTCAGTTCTGGATTTTTATGGCCAAGGCAAGTTTATTTGTATAGCACATTTAATGTACAGAGACCATTCAAAGTGCTTTACATAAAACATTAAAAGAAACGATCAAAAAAAATAGTAAAAATTTGATCATTAAAATAAGATGGAAGAAAGTACAAATATTTTAATTTAAAACAAGCATAGATAAACAGTGCAGATGTAAACTTTTGAATACATATTAATCAAATGCAACTGAGAACAGGTGAGTCTTTAACCTGGATTTAAATACACTGAGTGTTTCAGCAGATCTAAGGTTTTCTGGAAGTCTATTCCAGATCTGTGGTGCATAGAAGCTGAATGCAGCTTCTCCATGTTTAGTTCTGACTCTAGGAACTGATAAAAGACTGGATCCAGATGAGGTCAGTCAGTGCTGGACGATGTGGAAAAATGTATCACGAAATAAATTATTTTATATCACAATAACGATATATATCATGACAAAAAACAATCAAGTATATTTTCATTTATTAAAAAAGAACTGACTAGTTTTACTTTGAAAACAGGAAGCTTCACTGACACTTTATTTTGAAGAATTGTTTACTTCCGGTGACAGTAACGCTGCTCATTTGACTTTGTTTTAGTTCATGAATTAAAATCCAACATTATTCTGTATTTCAGAACAATCAATATTTTACTACATGATAATTTACTATATTATATTTATAAAGACCGTGAATCAGTCATTTGGACGTCGTGAATTTTCATATTTGAATTTTCTGGAGCAGATCGTGAGAATCTGAGCACCTGGATACTCATTACAGCTCTGTCCCATAATCCACACCATGAACTGTTCCAACAGCTTTTTTCTGTAATATGTACAGAGTAAATTCGTTCTGTAAGTATTTCCCCAAACTCATGCACTGAACTGTAAATACGGTAACATTATTAATGAGTATATTAGTATAAGTCAGTGTATGACGTGTTTTTCCCAACACTCCAATACCTTTGGCCATTTTGGTTCTGACTTGCTTTATTTGTGGCTTCCAGCTTATTTTGTGGTCCATGATGACTCAGAGGAACTCGATTTCAGTTACTCTATCACGTGATTGTCTGTAACAACTTTGATTTCTAAATCTGCAGGAACATGACAGTTTAAAAAAATCATGTATTTTGTTTTGTTAACATTGAGTGAGAGTTTATTTATATCAAACCATTGTTTTAGTTTCCTTAATTCTGTGTTTACAGTTTTTATAACTTTAAGATTTTTCCTGTGGACACTATACTTGTGTCATCAGCGTATAAGATGTATTTAAATTTGCTAGATACAATATGAATGTCCTTATGTATAATATAAAAAGCTTTGGCCCTAATATCGATCCTTGAGGAACTCCACTGTTTAAACTTAGCAGGGATGATTTAAAATGATCCATTTGTACGACCTGCTGCCTGTTCTTAATGTAACTGTTTAACCAATTTAATGCCAGTCCTCGTATTCCATGTCTCTCCAACTTTTTTACTAAAATGATCAATGGTGTCAAAAGCCTTTTTTAAATCGATGAACATGTAAGATGAACATGTAACTTATGTAAGTGTGAATCAAAGAATGTAAAGCAGCTTTACAATGCAAAACCACAAGACAGAGTTTCTTTGGGAAGAATCTCTTTTTAATTTGTCTTTATTTTCTCATATTTACATTTTTATGTACACACTGATTAGGTTTGGCCTATTTAATGATATATTTAGCATAGTAAATTAGGTTATAAACAATATAAATGATTGAAGAGAAATGACATGACAGACACTTTTCTATCGCACACACAGTATGTGTATTGTCATATCTCCCAGCTCTAAGGTCAGTCATGTATTTTGGTGCTAAACCATTCAAAGCTTTATAAACCAGTAACAGAACTTTAAAGTCTATCCTCTGACAGACAGGTAACCAGTGTAAAGACCTCAGAACTGGACTGATGTGGTCTACTTTCTTGGTCCTTGTGAGAACCCGAGCAGCAGAGTTCTGAATGAGCTGCAGTTTCCTGGTAAACATGTGGGGTGACCTCACTTATTTGTGACCGTACATCCATGGATGGTTTTGTTGGATCAGACCCTCATAGTAAAATGAGGCCAGAAAGGCCTTCTGCGTGGGAACCAGTCTGTCGGAGAAGCGTGGACTCCACACCAAAACGCTCTGAGCGTTCTCGGCACAGCGAGGTTAGCTGTCTGAGGGAAAAACCTCACCACTGATTTTTGTGTTAACAATCAAACCATAAAACATGGGATGTTTGGCTAAATGTTCTGAGAGCTGAAACTTCAATTTATCCCATTTATTTTTATAAATCTTTGTGGTTTTTACAGGGTGAGCCTGCCAGTCGTTCAGCTACACAACTTCCTCTGGCTGTCTCATCGCTCCACTCTTCTAAACAGTTTTACTCTCTTTTTGCCCTTTATTTTATCAGTATAACAGGTTCTTCTATCTGCACATAAATGTTCTTTTGGTTTTTATCTCAGTAAAATAACTTTTGTCACAATGTTGAATCTTTCAATTTACAGTGAAAGCTAGCCATTATGCACAAAGACCAGGCTGAAGAGGAATGAAAAAGAAAGTTGAAGGTTTAATGTTTTTCCTTTTTGTCTCTTTCAGAGGAAGAGTTTTTAGTGAAGGAGCAGAGTCTTAAAGAGGAAAGAGAATCCTTAACCACAATGCAGAAGGAGTGCACTGCCAAAAGGTGAGCTGTTGAATGGATTTTTTGGGATGGTCACATGAAGCTTTGTACACGAAGCTTCCTGATGCATTCTTCAGCCCTCATATGGGGTCCAGATGACCCCAGCCTTACACTGACGTGGTATCCATCCCATGACAAATGTGAATGAAGTGGACAGTGTTTCATGTCTGCCACGGACACCAGCAAAAAAAAGTCTCGTGAGGTCCAGATGACCCCACTCCCAACGTCAACATACCTAGTAAAGCACAAGGGTTGATGAACACCTGAAGGTGTTTGAGTCATCCAGGTCTGGGGTTTGATACTACTGGCCAACACCAAACTCTGGATTCTGCTAGACTGGAACTTGATGCTACTTTGGGGTTCAAATTGAGTATGCCTCTTAGAGAAATCTCATTGGTAAATGGTGTATACTTGTATAGCACTTTACTACCTTCGCTGAAGGCCCAAAGCGCTTCACAGTCCCATTCACACACACATTCACACACCAAAATTATCACTGAAAATTGTAATGAAAAATATAGCCAGTCATTAAAATACTTTGCATATTTTTTGAAAACAGTATATGACAAAAGTGTTTTTCACAGCTCTCCAGATGATTTAGTAAAGAAAGCTTCCAAAATATGTCAGAGTGTCTGTCCAAGAATTTGTTAGTAATGTGCAAAATAAAGTAAAGAAGGAGCTTATTACAGGAGTGGTACCTGATTGATAAATCATTTGCAAACTCAGTTCAAATAAGTAATCAGACATTATTTCTGCACATTGTCAGGTTAATGTAGTCCTACTTACCATCTGGTAAGAACTTGGCTGACAAGAACGTTTTTGTTATAGGTGTTTGTACCGGTATAAGTAAAACCGTTCTCGTCACCTCATCAGAACGGAGATCAAGCACATGAAGAAAGCCCAAAGAGAAACATCAGCACGTCTGCACACGGCTGCGAGGCGAGGCTCTGTGAAGCGCGTTTGCGTGAGCCTCTTGTTATGGGGTAACCACTTATATAAGCTGAAGTCTGTTGGACACCAGAATGATTCCAGATCAAACGTGTCTCACACCAGTCTATCTGCTCTCTCACTTGTGCAACCCTGCAACACACTGACAAAATGGAAGAAGTTTGAGATTTGTAGCCTCATGCAGAGCCAAATGGTGAATTTAAGTGAAAACTGAGTCTCTCTTTTTGGAGAGCATGGATCACATTCAATTACCATTTTCTTCTGAAATGCCTTTTCATGTGCACACAGTGACGGACTGTTACACAGACATGCATGCGAGGACACACACAGTCACAAACAGGACATGAAAGTAAACTTAAATGAACCACAGTGATATTGTCCTATTTTTAGCACTTGTCAGAACAGCTTAAACATTCTAACCACTCTGTTACTGTCTTCTCTCGTTCGCATTTGTTGCCAACTCAACAGCATTGGTAAAACAGTTTATAATGGGCACCTTTCAGATCACTCCAAATAGTCTTTCAGGAAACGATGTCAAGTAAAACAACAACTTCAGACACGTTTAGGTTCGCTGCCTCTGCATGAGTTTGCTTTGGTTGTTGGTTTGAGTTAAAATATTTCAGTTGAACTCGATAGGAAACTGCTTCTATTTGAATCTGTTGTTTGATGCTTATTTGGTACCTTCACATTTGTCTCACATTCAGGATAGAAATCTGGTGTTCTGGTTTACACCATAAAGATTCTCTCTAAAGCCCGTGTCAAAGTCGAGGCCCGGGGGCCGGGTCCAGCCTGCAGAATAATTATATCTGGCCCTCCAGATCATTTTTATATTATTATTATTAACGGCCAAATGATATCTAGCCAACATACTGGAGCAATACTACAATTATGGAAGCGGAGAGATCACTTAGAATTACTTCTAAGATAATAGGATAAAATAACCAAGGGCAAAACAAAGTAAAACAGCCAGACAACAAAACCCACTGAATCTCCCCAGACAGGCAAAGGGAACAATATCCCACAATTCCTTGGGCTACCAGACCTGACAGCAGGCCCTATGTGTCTGCAACCATCACTACAAAATTAACTACAAATCCCATCATACAATGCATCAGCTGCCTTGTCGGACGCCAGTATTGCCAGGATATGCGATTTCCTATATAGTATATAATTTTGACAGGATATATTTTATGGAGAGTATTTTTTTTATTTTTGTTTCGAGGAAAATACGTAAATAAAATATCACAGTTCAGGAGACCAGAGCAGGCTGTTTCTCTCCTTGCGTATTGAGTGAGCTCAGCTGAAGTCGGGAGGCTGGCTGCAGCCAGAGAATCGCCGCGGGGCGACAGGACAAAAACACTCGTATTACCAACTGATCAGGTCACTGAAAACGTCTCATGCCCAAAGTAGAGTTCCTGATTGGTAGATGCGACCTTTCAAACTTCAGGTATTTACATTTTGGCCCGGTTTGCGCCTCGTTGCTCAAATCGAGCACTGGCAGACATTCGCACTGCGGCGGTCGTTCAAATCGCGTCGCGGAGCTTCAATTCGCTTCAAAGTGCCTGTACAGTTGACCAAACAAAGATTTAATTATCTATTATACCATGGTCTGGGTGAATACTCGATTCTGATTGGCTGCTGGGTGTGCATTAAAAAGTGATAATGCACAGTAATAACGCACACCTAAAAAAGAAGTTCCGGTCACACAGACCAAACGTTCGATATCACTGCGCAGGCTTCTTTAAAACACATTTTTCCTTCATTGTCTGGACAAAACAAGCAGTAATGGATGAACTTTCTCTCTGAACTGATGCTTTATTCAACTTATTGTAGCGACCATCATTTATATTCCTCTCCTTTTGTAAGGTAAATTAATCATGACAAATTAGTTATTCTCCTTCTAATAAAACACCACTCGACATGAAAGGTGTAGTCTTCTGTTTCACCACAAGAGGGAGTTTCTGCTTTAGAGCAGCTCAGAAGAACGAACCTGCCGTGAAATGAAACACAGACAGAAGCTGAATCTGTTCTAGCTGCTCACTGAAGGATTAACGTCAGAAAAAGAAGAAAAATATCCTAATTTGTCCGGGTCTTTCTTTCAAAACAGCGACACTTTACCGCTGCAGCTGAGGTCTGTAACGGCTTCAGGCTTCATGCCGTGTTCCATGTCACCGTGACAACAAACCGCATCACGGATGATCAAATAGTCCGCTTTGTGTGAAAAAATGAGCTAAACCAAAGAAATAACAAGAATAAAGTACTAAATATTGATTAAATGTTTAGTTATTTTTTAAAGACCATGGTATAAGCGGGATAATACCCTCCGAAGAGTGCATTATGAGAAATTAACACACTTCACGGAGGCAACCGTCCTCCGCTTCGCGTCGGACGGTTTAGGCCTCCGCGTCGTGCGTTAATTTCTCATAACGCACACTTCGTCGGGTATTATCCCTTACTTAGGCGATTAGACAGCACAAAACAATATTCATAAGTCAACAAAAATCCAAATCATTCTGTCCCCACTTTTTTTTTACCAATATGGTATTAAATGAAAAGTGAGAAATAGTTGGTGAAATAAAACCTACCATTTTAATATAAAAAATATACTTCAACAAGATATTTGTTATTTTTGGGGAAATGGTCTCATTTGAAAATTAAGTAAACTTAAAGAATTTGTGAAGTAAATAGAATTTGACATGTATTCAGAGCAATAATACATGGTGAATTCCTCCCAATGCGCTGCTAATTTAAAACAAGGACGGCGGCTAAACTAAAGCCATGAAAATTGAAAAGTGAGTTTGTTGTCAGGTAAAAGAGCAGAAGAAACTGTAGTGTTTCAAAATGAAATTAAATCCGTACAGCCAGCAAACGGTTACTTTTAGTAAATTGGAAAATATGTGACATTTTGGTTCAGCAGAGCTGACGTTTCAGATGCTTTACGGGAAAGCAGCTGATAGATCCTGAGTAATGAGGAACATTGTTTTTTCATTAGAAAACCGTCTGCCTTAAACCTTTGGGTTCAGGCTACAAAAGCTTGGACCCAAAATGACATTTTTTCTTTTTCTCTGAGTTAATGGTTCCATAATTTCTTTATGTGATTTCAAAGTAAAATTAGATTTACAAATCTGTTTAATCCTCCAAAAGTTTTAGCCAGCCTGTATTTCTCAAATTGGCAATAGTTTGTCATGGCTTGTGAGATTTCTTTTTTATTTTTATTTCGCTCTCCCAAACACTTTTACAAAAACCTTTGTAAAACTATGATGGTGTTTTTTCTATTTCTTTGTTCAGTCCGACAGCACTGAATTTGGATTATGTACTTAAGAGAGGAACAAGCTTAAACAAGTTTGTCCTTCCCAAAAACAACTTTAATACGGAATACCGAAGACCAGTTTTAGTCCTCTGAAAAGGTCAGAACTTTAAATTAAATAAGGGTTTTTCTCTTAAAGGTTTTAATGTGCTAAGATTAAAGGTTATTAACCTACTGTGGAAGACTGTTTAAAAAGACTGTTGAAAGATCCACTCTGATGAAAATGCTGTTTTGTGTTGTGGCATTTTTCTGATGATGGAGGACATGTGTAAAAAAATGAACTCAAAATTGCATTTCTTTAGCATTTATTAGAGGTGAGAATCTTGAGGCACCTCACGACTCAATTAAGTTATGATTCAGGAGGCAGCAATTCGAATTGAAATGATTCGATTATTAAACAATTATCAATGCATCCTACGTCCGCATTTCTTTATAAATGTTTCTCTTTACTACAAGACAATAGACCAATAGGACTTTTCTCCACCAACGTGCATTTCTAAGTAAAGACAAGATCAGTAAACTTGTTTAACTTTTATTGAGAACGTAAAAATTCAGACTTGAAAAACATTTTGTTTTTTAATCCAAAGTCTTTCACAACATCAAAAGGGAAAAATATTCCCTGAACTCAACAACCTTAAATAAGATAATGTTACGTTTTATCATCAGACCAGCTTTCATGAACCCTCTTTAACTCAACTCTAACTAAATAAATAGTGTCTAGCTAGCCCAGGGGTCGGCGACCTTTAAGAGTAAAACAGCCATTTGGGCTCAATTTCTACTCATTCAAACCTAGAAGAAGCAGCATAGTCTTACTTTAGTCTTAAGACATTTGGATTTGCATTTATGACCTTCTTTTTTTGAGAGAATATGAATTGTGTCTATTTTTTGTCGCAAACAAAAGCAAAAATATAAACAAACTAGCATCTCTCAAAATGTGATTTTTATTTTTTTTTACACATTTGACAGAAGATCAAATAACTTATTTTCAAAATAAAAGATGCTCTGTGTCAAACAGGATCATCTCAGTGCAGCTCTGGACAGCTAGTAACAAATGTTGTGCAGCATAAGATAATATGCACTAACTCAAAAAACTTTTTACCAAAGTTTTTCTTTCCATATAAATCTGTTCATTCTGGAGGTAGAGTTGAACAAACAAGACATCTTCAGGTCAACAGGATGTAAAAACCTACATAGTTTATCATCTATGTGAACCTCAGACATCAATTTATACATTTAACTCATCTAAATTAAATAAATGCTAATCAAGTAATCCTTACTTTAAAGAATTGGTATTTTCTTTTTTTGTTCTTTTTCCTCTCTGTCCTCAGCAGTCTTACACTGCTGGGTTTTGTTATTTTAGTTTGGATCTTGGTAGTCTTAGTTTTCAGGCTTTGTTTATTTGTTTTCTTTAGGTAGTTTTGGTTAGACAGCCATTATCAGGAGCTGCTGATGGTCGACATGAGTTATTTTCTGTTTGACCAAGGAGCCACAATGGAGAGATTAAAGGAGCCGGCCCCCGGGCCTTGACACATGTGCTGTAATGGCTACGGAGCGTGGGGGTGGGGGTGGGGGGGTTGCTCCATGCCAACAATCCCGCCAACAACTCAAAGATGAATTTCTAATAAACTCCTGTCGCTCTGCAGAAACTATGTCCTAGAAAACAACGTTTTGATTTTGGCTAAAAATAATCATAATGAAAAGATCAAAAGATGATCGGAGAGCGAATTGAAAGACTGCTTAAGACTTTTTAAACTGTGCTGCATTCATTTGGAAAGATGATCTGTTGGACAGTTGAAAGTTTTATCTGTGAATGATGTAAACGCTGGTTAACTAACTCCAGTTCTGTTTATCCCACATTTTGGGACTTTAATGTATTTTCCATGGACAGAAAAAATATTCTTTTGTAATTTTGTTTCATCTTGTACTTTCACTTGTCAGTTTCGTTTCTGCCCTGCTTGACATTTGCTCCATTGGTGCCTGGTTAATTCCCGTAGCTCTAACTCGGTTCTGTTCTGCCACCTGATTTGTCATTGTGTCACGCTTGTTTGTTGGTTTGATCTCTTCAGAGAGCAGTTCCTCAAGTCAAACGCCCAGCTGACCTTCCGCTGTCGCCAGCTCCTCTCTGAGCTCTCATACATCTACCCCATTGAAATGGTAAGATCTTGAATGAGTACATTTGAATTCAGCTTTCAGTGATCAACCAAAAGCGGTCATATTTCTGGAACACATCCCCCCAAATCAAACAGGAATAGACGACCCACTGTAAATCTGTGCCAGACTGTCATTGCTTCTCTTTTGAACTTTCATCTTGTTTGAGTCTGTTTCTAATGGCTGTTCATTAGATGTTAATGTGAAACTTCTAACTTAATCCACAGGTCAACCAGTCAGATTATGTCATCTGTGGAGTGAAGCTGCCAAACTCTGACGACTTTCAAGGTAATTTTCAATGTCTCAGTGTATTGTTCAAGTTCTAGAAGAATGGTGGACTAATGGTTTTTTGTTCTGCTGATTCTTTGAAACGGTTTTTACCCACATGTTGGATGTCATTTAGGGCTTTAGTTATAAGTAATGAAGCACTTTACATGAATGAAGTATTCTTCCATTAATGATCTTTATGATTCTTTAGTATTCTGAGCCACAGCTCTGATTAATGCCAAAGCTGGAGACCGGACTCCTCAAGAGCTGGAGGCTCGTTTTCACGTTTGACCTCAGAAGTTGTTTTCTATCCATCTCACTGAGTGAAAGGGCCGAGCTTTTCTCCTTTTGAAATTCAATCTATCAATGCATCCAGATATCCACTGCTGAGCATGTTGGTTGTTTTGCTGTCATCAGATTTTCATCACCATGTTTTCAAATGACCTTCATACTTCTGTAAGACACATGTGCTTTTCTCCAAAAACCTGAACATGTGATCCAAGAACCCGGAGTAAAAGAAACATTGTCATCAGAGAAATCCACCAGTTCTTGGGGAAAAAAAGACATTTTCACATTTTGGAAAGATATTTAATGATGACATTTTAACCTTACATTGATATTTTTTCTCATATAGTTTCTTTTCCCATCTCATGCCATAATGTTATATATCACAATATAAATCAAATAACTATTTATCAAATGTGAACACTCTGTGGATCATAAGAGAAATGTGTAATCAACAGCAGGTTATTTGGATTTTATATTTAAATATTTATTTCTATCATACTCTAAACACTAGAGATGCACTGAAGGAGGATGATACAACTGCTTTTTCCCCAGAAAACTAAGAAAAACCATACATATAACAAACAAAATTGAAAATTAAGCAAAAGGTTTCAAAAGAGAACATAGATAAAACAGAACTCTAAACTGTTTGATCAAGTTTAACAGAACAAGCATCAGTTCACTTTCGGCTTAGCCCTTTCAGGGTTGCCACAGCCTAACAGCACCCACTGTTTCGCGTCAGTGATTTGGCAGAGTTTTTACCCCTTCCTGGCACAACCCTGGGTGGGAATCAGTGGACAACCCTGGGAATCGAACCCAGGGCTCCTGCGTGCCAGCCCTTCACCTAGCCCACTGAGCCACCCAGCCGCCTTTAACAGAACAAGCACAAAATTGATAAACATTTTTGTCAACATCGTGTGAATAAACTAAAATCAAATTCTCAGAATTTCTTCTGGTAGTTTAGACTGTGCAGGTCTGAACTTTGTTGTTTTTTCTCCAGAATTCTCATTTATTTGAGTCAGAGGTGGAGCATGCTCAATAGCACTGCTTGAAAACAGCCTGAAAACCAAGTTTTTAGTTATTGTTATAATAGACAACTGACATAAAATCTGCACCTTTAAGGGGGCGGACTCAGCACAACATCTGACAGGTCACAGTTTTTCTTGTAACGCTGGATCTTTAATGCTACAGACGCTGATAATGCACAGTAGAGCTACACTACACAGGCGAGTGATAATATTGGACCCTTCACAATAAAAGTATCACATAAGACTTATGTCTTATTGAGAAAAAGTTCTATCATGATAAATACTGTTATTGTTTTATTGCCCAGCCCTATGGCGAGTGGATTAACATAATCCAGTTGAGGTCTTTGAGACCCATAACGCTACTGCCTACATCATAGCCAATGACGGACAATGAAACACATGTCATGTTGACTCAGACGTCGCCCGGCCAAACAAGGTCTGTGTCAGGTGCTGCGGAACCAGAGCACCTTGATGAAAAATGGGCTACTGGAACAAGAAATGGTGTGAGAACAAGGATCTGGTGGAATGCTACTACTCAAGTAATCCTACTCGGAGAGGTTACATGCAGAGGATGTGGAGTGAATGGACGCTTTAAAACCCACAATCAAGGCTTACTGCCAACCAACTTCTAGCTCAATGTTCTAACATACACAAATGGCAACTGCTATCACAACTTTAGATCGTCGAGATTCAACACAAATACAACATCATGGGAGAGCCACAACACCAGGTCAGAGAGGAGGCTATACCACTCTCCCACCCAGAACTTAGGA
>NC_050525.1:924436-929326 GCF_002922805.2 Oryzias melastigma | reverse complement strand
CCTTAAATGATAAATCCTGGTCAAATAAAACCCCTAAGTTTCTGACTGAAGAATTGGAGACAATATTTACACCATCCAGGGAGACTATATATAACCAATTCTTTTTTTTGTTCACATTTTGCTAAAGAATTCTTTATCATCTCAGGATTTGATGTTTGTTCGGATGCTCTCGTGGCTTTTTGATTAGAGGTTATGGGTTTTCATTGGAATTCCTTTTCCTTTATAGTCAAAGACTAATTCACCACCAATACGGTGTCTCATCTCATAGTGGTAGTTATTTTAAAATGTTTTTTTTTAAATCCTTTCAAATTCTTTACTTTCTCTATTAATGTCATTAAGTAAATAAACGTTTCAGTAAATTCATTTCTGGAATCTGTGAGAGTTATAATCATAGAGTAAAAATCTATACAAAGAAGAATTTTTTTAGGCAGAATCCAAATTCTTCCCCTGTTGACAGTGAAAGCTCAGCTACTCTAAAGTCTGCTTAAACCTTGTAGTGTTTCATCTTAATAGATTTTATTACTCATTCTATTTTGAAAATGAGCTTAGAGTCAGAAAGTGGAGGTAGAAATAATAGGAAATGTGTAGAACTGAGCTTACTACAATTACATTGGTGCAGTGAATGTTAGATTACAGCTAAAACAGTTTAAATTCTTACACAGATTTCAATATTCAGAATCCTATAAAAGCTTATTTCTACCCCAACATTCCACATGGATGCAACTCTTCAAAGATTCTCTCTGTAATCAAAGCCACATGGTTTTATTTTGATCTGTCCTATTATATATGGGATCATGTTTTCAGGATTTTGTCTTTAGCTTTTCACTTTCAGAGATCTCTGCATTTCTGCTTTTGGAGTTTCATTCAACTTTGACATTTCTGATGATATTTCTCCTTTAGATGCCAGATGATGTGTCTAGTTTTTATTTTTTTATTTTTTTTGTGAAATCCTCTTCATTCTTTTAGTGTCTCAATGGCTTACAGATTCAGTCTTTTTTTATAGAGTAAATGATGAAGGAACCACAACATCTAATTACTGATTGTTTAATCCGAAATGGGGAAACTTTTCAGAAATGTATTGAACTGTTTTCTTTCCTGCCATGATTTCACCTATGTTTATTTTTACTATGATTATTATATTTTTGCATGTGGATCCTTTTTAGATTTTTGAGCGTTGTAAATTTTCTTATGACTGGTTTAACCCTTGTTCTTTCTTTGGGGTCCAGATGACCCAACTCTTGTTATTCCTCCCATGGAGGACTTCGTGTCTGTCATTGGACACCGTGAAGATCGACAAATCATTAAAAAAAAAAACAAAGAGTTCTGCGCGCTGTCTTGTGGGGTCCAGATGACCCCACTACCAACGTCAACGTGTCTTGGATAGCGAGAGAGTTACAAGTCACTATTTATAGAAAAACAAATATTAAATTGTATTCATTTAAATAATTGTGTGGTTTATTGTTAAAGATGTAGGTTCTTGGTCAGTTAAAAACTCTGGTTGGGTTTTATAAACTCTGGGGCAAAATCCAAATCCGATCACGCTGTGTAACCCAGAAACTAATAGTGTGGGACCGCTCAGTGCTCTGGAGCTGAATATTGTTCAGACACATGCTCTCTACATTTTTTCACCCTTTTGCCCAAATAAAAGCCTAATAGATTAAACATTTAATGAAGATTTATAGAAAAACACTGTTAATGAAAACCTGTGTGATTTATAGAGAAAAATAGTTTTAAAGATTTCTTTTCATATGACAAATCATTCCAACAAAATGCATTGTAGTTTGTATTGACTAGTTTAGTTTGCATTGATGCACACTGTTTTTTTAAAGAGACTTCTGGGGAAATTCCAGGTCTTTGGGTTTTGTAGATTCAGACCTCCCAACCTTCCAAACGTCCTATAGTGCACTAAGTAGTGAGTAGTGGTGGAATTCAGACAACCTGGGTGTTGTCATGTGTTTTAAGGAAACAGGTTAAAAACTTGGCATGTTTTCTCCTACAAAGGTTGTAATCAACATTTTGTTGCTGCTTTTATCAGTTGCAAAATCAGTCCTCAGTGGGAAGCAGATTCAGTGTAACATTTATAGACATCTTTTCTTTTCAAACAATATTTTTAAATCTGTTTGAGCTCCTTACAGTGACACCAGTCTATTCAGATACATTTGTGTTCTACAAATAAAACATACTTGCATTTGAAAACAGGTGTAAGTCTTAAAAATATCAGCCACTTTTCCTGTGACCCGAGGACACATTGTTGGATATTTTGTGTTGTTTTTGAGCTTTAACCACAGAAACCACCGGATGTTCTTTAGGACTTGGTTATGTGTTACTCATAGCAACGACTGTACGTTTCTGTTTCATTGCGTTTATTCAGGTGTTCAGATTACTGACGTTGTAAATCATACGACCCGTTTTGTGACGGTGCTTTTTACATGCTCTGGGTTGTAAAACCTTTGCTTCTAATTTAGTTGGATTCAGGACTCACTCATAATTAATATGTGCTGACATAGAGCTTTGCAAGCAATAAAATGATAGTCCAACCTGAGGCATTTCTCTCTGAGGTTGCTAGTGAGTGATGAATTGCAGAGAAGCTGTAATTACACTGAGGCTTAATGTAATGAAATTGTTATTTGTGTCTGTTATGGTCTTGTAGCTAGGCATCACGTTGGAATGCCTGAAAACCTGCTGTGTGATGATAATTTCATGCTTGTGATAAATGTATGATAGTAATGATTGACATTCCACAAATACAAGACTGTTTTTCAGTCCCCCCCCTCAAAAAAAACGGTTTTCTTTTATTCAGTTTGTTGCCCAACATGCCAAACCAATAAAAATATAGAACATTTTCTCCTGGGTTTATAATGCTAACATGTTTCTGTTTTTCGTGAAGGCATATCAAGGTATGTAATCTAACTCTTTGAAACCTTCGTGTCTTTGTGGGAAATGAAGCGATATGGCATCAGCCACACCTGTCATGGAGCAGCAACCTCTTTGTATGGGTAATTATGTCTGGCAGCAGCTGGAGGAGTTCACTGAGAGTCACTTTAGCCATTTCCAGCCTTTCCAAGCAGCATATTTAGATCGGTATCAAACACAGAGAAATGGATGTGTAGCTAACGTGGTTAATGAGAACATTTGACCGTCCGGTTTTGCTCCTAGGTGCCACCGAACGGAGCCAAACATTTGCACTAACTTTCCCTTCATGCGCCCTCAGGCCTTTGGTGGGCAGCAGACATGCAGTAAAACAATGTGTGTGGTGATGGAGAGCAACCAGCAGGCCTCCAAAAGTTTACAGAAAGTAGGTCATTAAAGTGGAGCAAAGAGGTAACTAGTGGTGATAAGTGAGGTGGCTATGGATCTGTTTCCCAAAGTGTGGATAGATTAGCCAGCAGTCATGTGTTCAATCACGTACTAATATGGCTTTACCTCTCCTGGCCAATAGTGTTAGATAACACCTCATTTTTGACAGTTTTAAATGTAAAACAAGCCCAGACTTGGGTTTGTTAGAGTGGTCCCCCACCAAACATTGTCCAGAATTGAAAACAAAACTTGTAAGAATTGTACAAAGAAAGCTTCCAGAGATCACGGAACTGTTTGGCTCTCCAAAATAATTTGGACCTACTGGGATCGCAGGATCTACATCCTGTGGGTCAGAGATATTCTCTGCAATCAGTGGACATGTTGCACCCACATTTGCTCATGCAGAGAGCTCAGTTCCAGTGTTTCTGATTGCATAGGGGGAGAAGTGGGAGATGAGATCCAGATGTCCAGTGT
Source organism: Oryzias melastigma (assembly GCF_002922805.2). Classification (NCBI taxonomy): domain Eukaryota; kingdom Metazoa; phylum Chordata; class Actinopteri; order Beloniformes; family Adrianichthyidae; genus Oryzias; species Oryzias melastigma. The sequence goes on along the minus strand of NC_050525.1, from coordinate 925,555 downwards.
GTGATTGAGACCAGAACCCAGTCGTCACAAATCAAGAGCTGCCTTTCATAGTTGTATGAAAGTTTTAGAGGAATTCTGTGTCATGGTCTTTGGAATAATGGATGGATGTGGGATTCACATCTTTTTGCTTGGTTCAGACACAAAAACTGTTGCTGGAAATGTTCCACACATTATGAATGCCAGAGGTGAGCAGAAGATTAACATGAGAGCAACCTGTTGAAATGAAGAAAGGATATTACTTTCCTGCAGCTTGACTGATTTCATGTATTTTACAGTAGACGTGCACTGCAGAGGAGAGTGAACTCGAGCTGACCCAGTTAGTCCTGTCTGTAGTTGGACAGTCGTGACAATCAAAAGTATTGTGGAGCAACTGCAGGTAAATGTTGACTAAAAACCCTCAACTCATTCAAGTCGGTGATCCATTTATCTTAATTAAGAAACATGGAGACAGTTTGACTCCACCTTTTGGTTTAATTGGTATTATATATTTTAGTGGTATTTATGATTTTGTCTGTAAATATTTTTCTTACTCTTCTGCTCTTGTCACATATTTGACTCCTTACCATATTTTTATTTTCTTTAGTTCCAAATGAAGATTTAAGAAAATGCTGTTGTTCTTTAGTAACAAAGACAGAAAAGACACTGTCCTTTATAAAAGCAGAGTCCATTTATTTAGTTACTCTTTCTTTGCAGAAAAGATGAATAAACCAATCAGCACAGGGGCCAGAGATTTGAATCAAATTTGAAAAAGAGCCATTATTGTTGTCCTTTTGTTAAGAGCTGGGGAGCCTGGCAACAACTGAATGTTTGCTTGTCTTTTGCATGTTTTCAGCCGAATGGCTCCAGGACAATGTAATGGTAACGGTATGTTTGTAATGGCTCAGAACGAAGTAAGGGAGTCACCATTAGGATGACAGGTAGGCCGTCTTTGTTTATTTTTCAGGAAATATAAAAAAGATAAATATAAAAGGAGGCGTCTGTGCAAATTTTTCCCAGAAAAAAAGCATTGTATGGGATTACATTGCATTGGTGGGGAAAGAACTGGGTGAAGTTTTCACGTTTTTTACATATGGTAGCTGTTTTTTCAGTGCGATTTTTCTTTGTTGGTATGTTGATATG
>NC_050525.1:836279-924379 GCF_002922805.2 Oryzias melastigma | reverse complement strand
GAGGAGACTGATGTTGCACATACAGTGATTGATAATAGCTAGAAATTAGTAAAATTCTAGATTTGAAAAGGCCATCTTACAAGTTAATGTTAGTGTTTCCACTATAACTGCATAAAAAAGTCAAAAGTAGTCTGTTATAAATTGACATTCGTATGAAAAAAATGTTTCCCCAAGTTGACTTATTAGTAGGGTTGGAACGGATCACAAAACTCAGTTTTAGGGTCACAGTTTGGATCATTTTTCGGATCAGTGAAAAATTTTTAAAAAACAAGAAGATAAGGCTAAAATACATGCATGTCTATGAACTTTGAACATAAACAAAAATGTTCAAAAAAACATGTAGTTTCTGAATAGATTTACACGTCTGGAGACCAAATCTAAAAAAACTGAAAAGAAAAGAATGCGCCCCCCCCCCCAACCCCCAATGTCCAAATTAAATATTAAATGAAAAAGTTAAAAATAAACATTTGTTATTTTTTGGTATTAATTGTAGGATTGAAACTAACTGGGAACATTTAAACATTTCAAATAATTATTATCTGTAGTACATGTGTAGGTGACACACTGCCATCCCTGCTTTCCAAGTGATTTTTGATCCTTTCGGCTTGCCGTACTGCCTTCCCCTGATGGCGGTTGCAGGAGCAGTGGTGTTTGTGGGACAGCGGCTGCTAGCACAAGGGTTACACCTACTAACTTGTTGGGTGACCATTGGCATCAACAACTATTAGGCATTTGTAAAATGGACTGGCTGTGTTGTAGAGTTAGCTGTCAGTGTTGCTGCTGGTTTTCTTGTCTGTGGATGAATCTTTAGGTTCCTGTTGTTTAGGTGAATCTCTGATGTTGGAATGGAGGAATGTCTCATTGTCTTTTCCAGTGAGGAATAATTGGCCTTGCCAGTCATTATCATCATGGCCAGAGTAAATGTTCTGTCATTCCAGTTATAATGTATACTTTCATTGCATCCGTTGTGTAAACACCAACAGTAACTACTACTTCATTCCAGATGTTGCATCGTTCCATATTCAGCCAAAGATAAACCTCCTTCTTCAACTCTAGTTCTGTTTTAGAAACAAAACGTTTTTTCTCATTTGCATTTTCCTTGAACCTTAGATATCTGCTGTCAGGAGCAATTGCATAATAGTCCATAGTTCTTTTTGTAGTTGTTTCGCTCATTTTGCTGTTATAACGCTACAGTCATTGTGCATGCAAATGAGTTGTCAACTATCCAACAGTATGATTTTTAAAGAGCAAACCTACTGAAGAATTGCCGGTGTGTGAAAGAAAGATCCATTCATCCTTCAGTCTTCTTCCTCTTATTCAGAGCTATGTCATAGGGGAACAGATGCAGCACAGATTCCCAGACCTCTGCTGGGGTCCAGCTGAGAGACATAGTTCCTTCAGCACATCCTGGATCTTCCCCATGACTTCCTCCCTGTAGGACATGTCTAAAATACCTCCAGAGAGAGATGTCCAGGAGTCATTCCACAGAGATGCCTCAGCCATGTCAACAGACTTCTCTTGTAGTGGAGGAACAGTGGCTTCAGTGGCTCCTCATCTAGTCTCCAAGACGGTGCCCAGCCATCCTGCAGCCAAAAACTCTTCTTTTCACTCGTGTTGAGGCAACCGGGGTGCATTGGTGGAGTGGTTGACCTCTGATAAGAGAATTCCAGGTTCCATTCCTGCCTTGCCCGACCATATGTCAAAGTATCATTGAGCAAGACAATGAATCCCAGGTTGCTCCTGGTGGTTGAACTTGTCTAATGCTATGTTCACACCAAACGTGATTCATCCATCCATCCATTTTCTTGACCACTTTGTCCCTGTCGGGGTCGCGGGGTGCCGGAGCCTATCCCGGCTACTGACGGGCGAAGGCGGGGTACACCCTGGACAGGTCTCCAGTCTGTCTCAGGGTCTCAATCACACACCCATCCACTCTCACATTCACACCTAGGGACAATTTAGAGTCACCAATGAACCTATGAAGCATGTTTTTGGACGGTGGGAGGAAGCCGGAGTCCCCGGTGAAAACCCACGCATGCACGGGGAGAACATGCAAACTCCACACAGAAAGGTCCCAGCCGGGAGTCGAACCGGGGCCTTCTCGCTGTGAGGCAAGAGCGCTAACCACTGCACCACCGTGCAGCCCAACCCAAACGTGATTCACATGTCAAATTTGCGTCTGCTCTCTCGTTTGATGCTAATCAAATTCAAAGTCAAAAAATGTAATCATAAACCTGACACACTCCTGATATGTGGGAGGAGCTACTGTCAATAGTTTTTAGCCTCATTGCAACATGGAAGCATTGACTGTAAGGCCCAATCCAAATTCTTCCCTTCCCCCTTCCCTTCCTTTATCCCTCCAAATGGAGAGTTATAAAAATATAGTGTCTCGTATTCGGATGTCCCTTTCGTTCGATGACGTCATCAATAATTGCTGGTCCGCTAGCATTAGTGCGGATCTTCCAGCGCTTGAATATACATAAGAACAGTGGTTTTATGACTTTAAAAAAGTCATGCTACAACAGAAAGTCATTACTTACATTTAAATGTAAACCTCTGTGGTTCAGAGAACACACGTGAAGAAAAGCACTTCTCAGCGCGATGTAGACTTTGCATCCATCCATTTGCAGGGTCAGATTAAAAAAAAGAAAAAAAAGACATTTCTGGACACACTTGCACTAAAAATGCTCTTTCAAATGGACGGGAATGTTGAAGGGAAGAATTCAGATTGGATCTATATCTTTCAATCCACGGAAGATGACTTTTTTATTATTGTCTTGATACAAAAAAGACACTTATCATAAAGTTTGGCAAAGATCGGCTTCTCCTCCATGTTGGTGTTGGACTCCATCTCCTGATAACATCAACAACGGCTCACAGACTACAGCTGAGTTCCTGATCGGTGAAGGCAATACCAATTTTTAGCTGAAGTTCACATATTTGAACTTCGGAAACATTGCGCCACACTGCACTTGACACTCACAATGCGCCGCAGGACCTCTGATCTACTGTTGATTGACCTAACATTGAAACTGAACACCCCTGCTGCTGGAAACACGTTCAGCATAACTTTAGGCAGTGGTGCCGCCATCAGAGAGAGAATGTGTGTTCATGAATCAATGGGCTGAGACAGACTGGCGACCTGTCCAGGGTGTACCCCGCCTTCGCCCTTCAGTAGCCGGGATAGGCTCCGGCACCCCCGCGACCCCGAAAGGGAAGAAGCGGTCAAGAAGATGGTTGAATCAATGGGACTGTGACTGGAAAGCCTTAAAAAAGGTATAAAAGAGCTGTGTAAGTACGAGTACCCACACCTGTCCATCAGCACCTCAATGCCACTTTACCATCAGCCAATCACATGGCAGCAACTCAATGCCTTCAGTCATGTAGGTATGATCAAGACGATCTGCTGCAGTTCAAACCGAGCATCAGGAAGATGGAGGAAGAACGGTGATTGAAGTGACTCTGAATGGTTGTTGGTGCCAGACGGGCTGGTCTGAGTGTTTGACACACTTTGAGTCCTATGTGAATGTGATCATGGTTCTAACACCACAGTCTACCTGAGTATTGTTGCTGACCATGTCCATCCCTTTATGACCACAGTGAACCATCTTCTGATGCTACTTCCAGCAGGATAAGACTCCATGTCATAAAGCTGGAATCATCTCAGACTGGTTTCTAGAACAATGAGTTCACTGGACTCTAATGACCTCCACAGTCACCAGAACCCAATAGAACTTTTGAGTTGATCGGATTGGATGTTCAGCCAACAAATCTGCAGCAACTGAGTGATGCTGTCATGACAATATGGACCAACTTCTGAGAAATGTTTCCAGATCCTTGTTGAAACTTACGGCGTCAAATCAGGATCAGCTTATGGTGAACGAAAAAAAAGGTTGAAAACTTGAAAAATAGACATTGTAACTGAAAAAAAAATTGAAAACGTGAAAAAAAAAGTTTTTTGAAAATGTGAAAAAACCCTGACAATTAGAAAAAAAAATTTCTTTTTGAAAATTTGAAAAAAAAAATACTGAAAACTTGAAATGTAAAAATTACCAACTGAAAAAAACTGTATCCATTACTCACAGCTACTGTTTTGAATTTCCAATATATATATGTGTGTATATATATATAGTAATCTTCTCTTTCAGTCCTCTGTTTTTAGTTTCAATTCAGATTTTTGAGTTTCGGCTGCTGGGGGCGGGGCTTTGAGCTAATTGGGTACTGGAGCATGTTTCCCATGGGGGGACAAATGACTCCTCACTACGTGTGATAGTAATACTGCTCTCACTAAGTTTGATCGGAGTGGGGCGACACAGGCGGAGACATAAACAGACATCGTTCTGCAGCAGAAAAGGCGTCACATCACCATTACCTTTGGAATCATGGGATGCATTTTGGGGTAGCCATTGAGCTCAAAGCCCCGCCCCCATGTAAAAATAGGCTCATCGAAAACTTGAAAATCAGAGTCGAAACTATAAACTGAGGACTGAAAGTGAAGATTAAAAAAATATATAAGAAAATTCAAAACAGCAGCTGTTAGTAAAGGATACATTTTTTTTAATTGGTCATTTTTACACTTATAGTTTTTTTAATTTATATTTTTCAGTATTTTTTTTTTCAAATTAAAAAAAATACGCTTTAAATTTTTAATTTGTTTTTCAAATTTTCCTAAACATTTTTTTTTCTTTTTTTTCAAATTTACAATGTCTTGTTTTCAAATTTTCCTTCTTTTTTTGTTTTAGTTATAATGTCTATTTTTCAAGTTCTCAATTTGTTTTGTTGTTCACTTTAAGCTGATCCTGATTTGACCCCATCGAATCTATACCACTGAGGATGAAGGTAGTTCTGAAGGCAAAAGGAGTCCAACCTGGTATTAGTACGGTGGACCTAATGAGGAACCTATATGGATCCAAAGGAAAAAAAATCTCGACACTTGCAGCTTCTTGTTCATAAAAGCTGGACCTGAATGCTGAAGTTAATCAATGCTAAATGAAATAATGTTTTAAGGACAGACTTTAAAATACTTAGAGTTCACACTGTCAACAGTTATTGGACTTCTTTTAGATTTGAATAAGATGACAAAAAACCAGTAATGGCAGATTTTCGCTGTTGTTAAGTCATGTTTGATAGAGACGTTTTCCTGGTGTATTCTATTAGGAGCAGAGAGAAGTTTTCCTCACCCATGTCAGCTGTGATTACCAGAGAGGATGAAAACAGAGACCAAAGACAACTCCTGGATATTATTAAGAGTTGTGAAAAAAGCCAGGATGACAGAGCAGCCAGCTGCCACCTGTCTTATGAGACACTTTAACTGCAGTGGTCAGAGTGGGAAAATGATTATGCAGGAGTCTTGCGTGCAGCAGAAGTCACTTGGATAATTAATTAGGATGTCATAACAGCCAAGTCAACACATGGAAAGCTGGGTCTTTGTGTACAATACAGCAGGTCAGTCACTGAAAGCCTCTCCTTTGTATTTTCCTGAACTGCAGTGAGCAAAGCTCGACCACCCAGCTCTACTGCTGCGTCCTCCTTTAAACTTATCGCTTTAACACAAAGCACCCCAGAGGAAAGGAAGGGAAGCAGTAAACTCTATACTCCTACTTTTACTTTATTTGAGATTCACTCTGTCCTGGTGCTCTGGGTTTCTAAGACTGTTTTTTAACAGGGTAGAGAGAAAATATAGAGACAACGTCAAACTCCATAAAGCAAGGCGGATTCTGAACAGGCGCTGGAACAAAAGCAGTCAACTTTTAAAGCTCAGACTGAGCCTTGGGTATAAAACAACCTCACCTTTTTTCTTTGAACTAATGTGGCTGGTATAAAACAGACTGTTATAAATGACATAATGTGCGGCTGACACCTGCTCGCCGGCCCCTGGGGCTCAGGCCACGAACGCAGTCGAGCTGGTGCTGCTCGATTAAGCAAAGATGAAAGAGTTATAACTCAGCCTGTGCACGATGAAAAAATCCTTCAATGGAAATGACAGACAGATGGGCCTAGGAGGAATTTTAAAGAGACAAACAGTACACGTAGCTTTGCTTTGTGCAATCTTTGGAGATGCCTGTTTATTGGTTGTTCCCACTCTGAAACAACAGTGCCTGTGTAATAACAAGTGTCTCCACTCTGCCCTCCTAAAGCTGGCAGGCCAGAGGCAATCATGTTTTCTCTCATAAAAACCAGGAACTTCCCCACAAGCTTCTGATTTTGTCCTTTTTATATTATAGCTTCTTTTTAATAATTACACATTTTTGTGTTTACATAGCGCTGGGAGCTTGCACGTCAGCTGTGGTGGTAGCTGCTCAGGAGAGGTTAGCCTAAAAAAGATGGGAGACATGTCTACAGGAGAAGAACGTTGCATTTTCTCTTCCTTTCAAATCACAGATGTTTCTTTGTTTTTCTCTGGGGCGCATGCTGTGTTAAATATCGACTATAGTTAACCACATTTTAGTGTTTAGAAAGTTAGAAACTACTTGTTTAGACAAAGTGCAAGCAGGACTGAGATGATTTGGGTTGATATAGTGTGTATCTGGACTCTATAGTGTGTCCCAAGTGATGAATCTGACTGAAGCAAAGCCAGACATTTCAGTTTAAATTGAAATCAACACAAAACCAGCTTGTTTGTAAGAGATTTGTTAGGCACAACAAGACGAAAAGCACTTCCCCAATGATGTGTTTGAAATTTGTCTGCTTTTCGCCGTTTGCTCTGGTCTCTCTGTCTTGTTTGACAGTCAAAGTAATGATTTTTGTTCTGGAAAGTTCACTTTGACTGTAATTTATTTCATCCTGCTCAGAGGAGAGGTCTGTTTCAAGTTAAACTCCAGGCGAAGCGTTTAAAAATCTATTCAGTCGTCTCTTCTGCTTTAACATGTCTGACCCAGACATGTGTGATACCATGAAGTGTTGCTGTGGAAAGCTGATACAAATTTCACACTTTACAGTCATACATTTCATTAAGTGTATTTCATGTTTCTGATGAAAATCCTGTTTTAGAGTTTTTAACATGTCTGTGTGTCATTTGTCTTCTGAAAAAGAACAAATGTAATCAGAAATAATTTTACATTTCTGAGTATTTCTCCTTCTAAATCTCTGTCAATCAAACTGTCTTGGACAGACTCTGTTTGAATGAATGATCTTCTTTCCATCAACAGCTCTGCTGCACATGCACTAAACCCTCATCTGTTCCTAGTGTCTAGTTCAGGTTCTGGAGAAGAGAAGATGGTATCTTCACATTGACTGCAGTCAAATGAGCCGCCGTTCACATTTCTGTGGTCAAATCAGCATCACTGGATTTTTGGTGTGAGTTTCATCCAATACTTACGGTAGCAGGACTGAGAACGCTGGAAAATCTCCACCAGACTCCACGGAGCTTCTTGATGTGACCACGGAAATGTGAACGGCGGCTCATTTGACCGCAGTTGGAAAGGATTGTAAATCAATGAAAGAGCATTTTGATGTTAGCTTTGATTATTTTATCAAGAACTCTGAGAAACCAATGATTGAATGTATTGATCACAGTCAATAAACATTGGAGAATTAGCTAAAAGAGTCTTTGGTGAACTGGAAGGAGAAAGAATCAGGATTTTGGAGGAAGTTCTGTCCATGAAGATCTTCACTTCCTCGTCCAGCTGACATCCGGATCAGAACCATACGGCTGGACATTACCCAGATTGATGGATGTTTTTACGTAGCAGCGGTGAAGATTTACGCTAGCGAGAGGGGGGTCAGAGGCGAAGCAACAAAAGCCACGCCCCCTCAGAGGTGATTTTTAACAGAGGATTCAGATCATCATAAAAAATGTATTTTTAAGACATTTAGGTTTTGGGATTTTGGCTAAAAACGTCATAATCATGATTAAAACACTACTTGGAAGGTTTTTTTAAATAAATAATTTAAATGTGTTTACTCTGGTTTTTTGACGGGACATTTATGTGTAAAATATTATCCCTTCTGTGCTGCATCTTTCTCCTTCCTAACACATCAGACTTTCCTGGTTGTCCTGTGAGGAGTTTCTGATGTTTTGTTACCAGAGTCCTTCTCCAGTTGGACTTCAGACCCAGTAGACAGCAGTCATTATTCATCCAGCTGTATTTTAGTGTGTGCTGCAAGTGACTTTATTTTCTTTTTCATCGTGTTCATCAGCAAACAAATTGAAAATGGTCACGGGGAGGTGATATTGGCTGTGTGAGCAGCGGGAAGGGAATGCCTGTTTTCTTTTGCTTTCTCTGCAGTAGTTTTGTCCTTGTGCTGAGAAATAAACCCCGGCATGTTTTTTCTTCCTCGCACAGGCCTCGCTGTAGGTCATGGATGTGGAGGATGAACGGGGAATTGACTGTGTGGCCCCCAGGCTACAGTCTCACATTTTGCTTTCCAGCAAACTTCTGTTGGATTCACTCTAGATCTTCAATGATGTCCATCTGTTCAGGGTTTACTTTCCCTCTTCCCAGAGCTCCAGTGGGCTGTGGGATGAGGTGTTTCCACGCAGTCACAGCTTCAGATGACGCTCTCAGCAGTCCAGACCGCCACAGACTTGATTCCAAATATGAAGAAGAAAAAGCAAAAGACAGGAGCCTCAAGTTAAAACCTGTCAAGTATCTTTATGTTTGTAAAAGTTCCTCTTTAGTTTGGTTTGGATGAAACATCAGACTATTAAAAAAAAAGCTGTTCTATGACCAATTGGAAGTCTTGGTGTTTGTGCAAAAACAGATCAGTCAGTCTTATTAAGCTTAGTTTTAACCCTTAAACACTGGACCTCCAGTGATTATGTTGTCTGATTTATTATAACTTTTCAACCGTTAACACCATCAATGTCATTCCAGTACATTGTGAAGGAGAAAAGCTGCATACCCCGCTTTTCTCCTTCACAATGTACTGGTTAAAACTACTGGTTGAAAAGTTACAGTATGTTAAAGATTTAGTGTTTAAGTGTCACAGGTGACGCCTCAGGTGTGAAAGGGTTAACTTAGGGGGTGGATATGGGCTGCTTATGTGTGCAGAAGGGGCAAACTGGTACAGACACACCAGTGGCTTTCACAAAACTTTAAGATTTTTCTTTTCCTACTGTTTACCAGCACGTCCACCATCTAAAGTTGGAAGAGTCTTGGTGTGGAAGCAGTGCAGATCTGGTGAATCTTGCTCCAGACTTTTTCTTTCAAAGCTTTATTCTGAAATATGAAAGACTTGGTGTCATAGAATGCCAACTGGACACGACCTGCAATTATTAATTTCTCCTCCATGATCAATTTTCAAAGGCTTGGCCCTTCTGTGAATTAAAGGGGATGCTGTCCATACCTCACAACCAAATCAGAGTCCCTGATTGGTCAAAGTTTGAGCAGCTGGTTTAGCTTTTAACGGACATGTAATGGCTTTGCATTTTGTACCTAGAGCCCAAAAACAGTCGTAAAAACTTGCATAGTGAAGCGTGAACATTTTGAACGTAGAACCCTGAAATGCTCATATACATTCATTTACATAGACAAGGGGTGTCAAACACACAGGGGGCCAAAACACACCTCAGGTCGTGGGTCGGACAAGAACAACATTTATTGGACACTCTAAAACTACATTTATAAAAATTTAAAAACATAGCTTTTTAACATAATTATGAATAATAAAAATGAAGGAATATTATTCCAGAATAAATCAACTTAAACCTTAAATAACTTTCAATAATTTTCTCTTCATAAAAAGTACATTTAGCCAAAATTATATGAGTTAGAATATAAGCACAAGATAACATTGAGTCATTAAAAACAATAAAATAAAATGATGGATGGAATTACCTGGAGGGCTGGATCCGGCCCCCGTCCCTTGACTTTTTATATCTTTTATGCTTTTATGCCTTTTATAATGTACTCTGCCTTTCTGTGTACAGCACTTTGGGCCTCCTTGACTGGTGGTGGAAGGTGCTTTATAAATGAATAAAGGAAATTAATGAATGAAATTAGTCTAAAAAAGGGAAAAATGTCTAAGTATGCCAATATTTTAGCATTGTTTTCTAAATGAGCTAAAAACATCTAGCATGTTGCTTAAAAAATAGCTAAGCTCCAAATTACCCTAAAAATCCAGCAGTTGCTGAACATTTGAAAGTTTGAATGGTGTTTCTTGCTTAACGTATGCAGAAATGTACAAGTTTCAAAGTGCACAAATTTTTGAAGGATTTGAGCAATTTCTCATTCATCTCCTGTTGGACATATTCTGCTCAATATTTTAAAAACTATCATGAATACTCAAAGTACAAGCAGTGATGTTCTGAACGAGCTGAACGTTTGGATACCAAGATTGCTGAAAACCGCTAAAATTGTGATTGAGTTTTACGTGCTGAAAAACTACAGTGTGAATGCTTACTAAGCACTCACACTCTTACTATATTAGCAGCTCTTTTCATTTGCAGTGACCCTTCCTTAAAGGAGAATCTCAGCCAAACCTGTGAAATACACCTCAACACCTGAATCGTTGAACCTGAAAGTTTGTTTTTGTCTTTCCTGTTTTCCAGATTCCCTTTGTATCATCGAGGAGAACGGTTTCACTTTGAATACGGCGTCTACTTACTGAACAAGAACATTGCCCAGGTAACATTCAGAGGAGTTCATTACTGAGGAAAGTTCTGTGATTCTCATCACTTCCTAATAAGTGGTCTAGATTCTATGAAATGAGTTTAACCCTTTAACACTGGAGCTCCAGCATTTATGTTCTTTGATTTTAAATAAATATTGAACCATTAACAGGATCATTCCAGTAGATTCTGAAGGAGAAAAGCGCTTTTCTCCTTCAGAATCTACTGGAATGATCGTGTTAATGGTTCAAAAGTTATAGTACGTTAAATATTTTGTGTTTAAGCGTCACCTGCGACGCCTCAGGTGTTAAAGGGTTAACATGGGTTGCAGTGCTTGCCTCGGCTACTGTGACGCGTGCTGCAGTAGGAGGCATGCGAGGACTCCTTTGCTGTAAAGTATGAAACTTCCGGACCGCTGCTCTTGCTCTCACAGTCATGCATGTGAGAGAACGTCTTTCTTTTCACATGATTTATTGAACTTCTGAACCTGATGTGCTCATGAAAGTGCATCTAGTATGTCAAACAGGATCACCTCCACTATCTTGAAGAACATTTATCACTGACTTATAACAATTTGCATTCCATTCCCTGTTTTCTTCCTGGCAGAAATCAATGATGCTTCCACTAATGAGACTGGGCAATTAACCCCAGCAGGTGGCTCATTTCGGACCAGTGCGCTGATCCCAGTACAAGAGCACAATCTGCTAGCTATTATCTAACCTTGCCTTCTTCCTACCAGATCAGGAGGGATCCGTCAAAAGCAATGCTTGAAGAACTAAGTTTCAAAATATGTGAAAAAAATAGTGTTTATTTCAAAAACAAATGTTGGTGTTTCTTCACTGGTGTAGAATTACAAGAACACTTTTTTTTTAATATTGTTTCATTTTTTTATTTTGACAACTTAAATATCAACTAAATTACATTTTTTAGATGTTTAAAGCTAAAATGCCACATTTTTATGTTTTTATTTCCTTTTTTTTTTTGCACTAAATATTTACAAGTGGGTGGTCCAAAAGAAATATGGAAAAGATGCTGAATCACGATCGATTTGTAGGCTCGAGGTGGAATATTTACTCTGCACCAAAGTGAAATTCACTGACAAGTTGCAATCAGCAAAGATCTCATTTATAAAAGGGCTGAATTGATAAAATTGATTGATTTGAATCGATTTAAGCTTAATAGATCATAATCGATTCATAAAAATAAAAATCAAAGGAGCAGCGCTGCAACAACAGCTCCGCTCAGGATCCACGGGCGGTTTTACCGGACACCATGACCGTTCTCCTGAACGTAACCCTTCATCTGCATATAAAACTGTCAGCACTGTCTGCACGCATTTAGAAACTGACGTGCGATTAGACCTTCTCAGTCTTCTGGCATTTTATTAGATTTCTAGTTCAGGTGAATTCAACAATCAGCATGTTCTAGCATGAAATCAGTTCTGAGCTCCAGCTAGTGCTGCTGCTGCTGCAATGCAGCATGAATGGGCAGGTTTTATTTTATTTTATTTTTTCTTGTGTGTCTTGCTAGCAAATCTGGGGGGATGAGGGGCAGGGTTACGGAGCTCAGCAACATAAGCCACGCCCACACAGAGGGAATTTTGGAAACTAAGCCTTAAGATCAACAGGAAAAATGGCTTTTTAAAACATTTCGGTTGTGGAATTTTTGTTAAAAACTTCACAGTCCCAATTAAGACCTCACTGGGAACATTTAAAGAAAATAAAAAAATTGTTGTTAGGGAACTTTAATGGAATTTCGCATAGGACAGCTAATGCTAACGCTCAGTCGACCTACCGGTAAACATGCATTGCTGACTAAATGAACATCTTTATAAACTCACAGGCAGGAATTAATGTTTTTTTTTTTTTTTTTTTTTAAGTACACATTTGAGGTCTAAAACACAGTTTTTTGCTCATTCTTTGCTTATTCTTCAAGAATACGGTGTAATGCTAAAACAGGGGTGTCAAACTCAATCGCACAAGGGGCCAAAATCCAAAACACACTTTAGGTCACAGGCCAAACAGGATAAACATTTACTGAACAATCTAAAACTACATTTTTAAAACTTTAAAACCGTAACTTTTTAACAGAATTATGAACTAGATAGATGGCATTAGAAGTGATAATGCTAGTGTGAATGCTGTAAGCTGAAAGTGGTCGCTGAAGACGCTGAAATTGTTAGCTAAAAACGCTGAAGCTAATAGTTGAAACGGTGAAGCTGATAGCCAACTAAAATATTAGCTAAATGCCAAATTAGCCTAAACAACTAATAAAAAGAACTTAGATTAGCCAAAATATCTAGCATGTAGCTGAAAAAAATAGTTGAAATTCAAAATAGCATAAAAAATTGAAAAAAAAAAACCTAAATTAGCCAAAACAGGTAGCATGTAAATATTAGCCTAACTCCAAAAAAAATATATATATATTTTTTTTAAAGCCTGAATTAGCCAACACAGCTAGCATGTAGCAGAAATATTAGCTAAGACTTTAAAACTGTAACTTTTTAACATAAATATGAATAATAAAATGGCAGGAATATTATTTCAGAATAAATCAAGTTAAACCTTAAAAACCTTAAATATTTTACTCTCCATAAAAATATCCATCCATCCATCTTCTTGTCCGCTTCTTCCCTTTCGGGGTCGTGGGGTGCCGGAGCCTAACCCGATTACTGAGGGCAAAGGCAGGGTCCATAAAAATATATTTTGTCAAAATCATACAAGTTAGAAATGAGCGCTAGATAACATCGGGTCATTAAAAACAATATGATAACATGATCCGGAGGGCCGGATAGAATTACCTGGCGGCCCCCGGGCCTTGACTTTGACATGTGTGCTATAGTGTGATCGCCACCTAGTGGACAAACTGAAACGTCCTCCAGGAGAAGCAGAACAATGTTTCCAATGTGAATGATCTGAACATTTTAGTTAGAACTTCTCCTTTAGAGAATCCATGTAACTCTGGATGATATTAACAATCTCATTATTTCACTGATACATTTACAGTATGTAGTATGGATGAGATTAAGGTAAATACATATTCAAATCATATAGTAGATTATTAGTGTATATCTAAACAAATGTGGATAAATGTGTAAACTCAAAATTGAATTGAAGAATTGTAAGAATTGAAAAAAAAATGGAATCGAATTGATTCAGGCTCTTGTGAATCAAATCGAATCGTTTCTGGAAATTATAATTGATACCCAGCCCTATTTTAGAATATACGTAATGTTTATAAAAGATGGGTTTATTTAGCAATGGAGCCAGAAGTACACTCACTTCAGTCTGTCAGCAACAGAAGCAAAAACCACCAGGAAGTAGATAAATGTTTAAGTGTGTGAGCATGTTTCAACACAGGACAGACTGTCAGAAACATGTGAAGCTCTGTGTGTGTGCATGACTGCACCGTACAGGCTGAGCAAATATCTTAGGAAGTGATTATCAGTTTCAGAAGATGTTTGTTCCTGTTTCTCCTCTAGATGCAAGATAAAATGCAGGAAATACAGATGATTTCTGTGAAAGGACAAAGTGACATTTTTAAAGAAGCATTTGTAAAAGAAATAAAGAATATGAGTTAGAAATTCATCTTCTGTTCCATTTGAAAATACATATTTGACTTCACTACTAATAGTTGATACAGTGTTTTTTTTTCTTCCTTTCACTTGATTGAAGATTTAATAGGCGTTAAACTGTTTACATTTTCCAACCCGTCTTTAGGGAACATTCATTCCCATTTCATAGTAAACCTTTTCCTTGTAACCCAGATGCTGTCGGGGTACTCTGTAGTATTAACCAAATGAAAAAAAGAAAATCATCAAATGAACTTGAATTTCTGCTGAGCTTCAGACTTGATACGCTGCACACATCCTGAATGGATTTCTGATATGTAAATGATGTAAGACAACCTTAAACTCTGCAATTTGGTTGGAGTCCAGTTGTATTCTTGAGTTATACACTTTAAATTAAAAGGTTTTAATTAGGTCGCACATTCCAAATTCAATTTTGTGAACGAACCCCAAATTTCTAAAACTAACTTGCCTTCTTTCACAGGAACCTTATCATCTGCTTGCTATGCCAAAAATATCCAATTAACCAATCAAGTGGCAGTATCTTAGTGTTGGTTTAGTCAAGAGTGGCTCAAAATGTGAACAGATACAGATGCTACCAATAACAAAATGAGAGTACATCCAAAAAAATAAAGTTCCAACAATCATTTCAAAATAATTCATGTTATTCAGAGATTGTGTGGTAATTTAGGGTAATTTATTCATGTTATTTTAAAGTTTTAATCTGTTGTAATATTAACAACAGAAAACACCAGATTCAACCGAGTTAAATGAGATTAAAAAAGAATAGGCAATTTTAAATCTAACATATTCACATTTAAGCACATCTATGGTCAAAACGGTAAAGAATAATGTCCTGAATGAAGTGATGCTCTTTTGAAGTTGTAATATTTCTGAGTAGTTTTTTACATTCACTGCACTTATTTTAACAAAATCTATCTTATTGTTAGCTATAATTAATACATTTCTCACTCACTTTGTGTCATTTATATATCAGACATATTTTTTCTCTAGCAAAAATACTATCCAAGATGAAAGAAGTCACAGTAAATCAAACATTTTTCATCAATTCAGTTTTACTAACTTTGAGTATAAAATCTTACTATTATAAAGGAAAAAGGAGAACGGACCCCGTGGCCTGTATCAGCTAAAATCAGGTCGTAAACACTATCAAATGTGTTTTGTAAATTACAAGTCTTCTTCCAGAAGCATTTGGACTACGAAAAACAAAGTACTTTGTTTTGCCGTGGATTGAAAATATTTGGATTTGACCAAAACATAAAGATCAATATCAGACCAAAGATTTTCTCACCAACTTTATTTCCGGGTTTGTACGTCTGGATTTGAGGGAAAAACAATTGAAGATTCTTTTCTCATGCTTCAAAAGCATTGAAACACGCTGCGGACTGGTTACCCACCCCAATGATTATTTAAAAATAAAAAAGTATTTATTATTTATGCCAATTCTACATCCGATTTTTTCTTTTCCATTCAAACCACATTTACAGTTAAAACCTCTAACAAATAGGAAAACCAGAAACCTGTTTATGGGTGGAAAACCAGCAGGTGTGAAGCTGAGAAAAGAAGGAAAATCCATCAGGGCTGTTGAGCACATTGGTCCTAGCCACTTTATGACATCTCGAAGAAGAAAAAAGCTGCTGGGGTACCAAGTAAGAGAAGTCAAAGAGCCTTCTTCAGCTGATACCTCCAGAGGGTGAGGGGCACGATCTCCAGAAGAATCCATCATCACATCTGAAGACCCTGGACCCCAAATACGTTCAAACATTCAGAAAGAGACTGATGGTAATTCCACCTGCTCAACACTTTTTGATTAAGGTAAAAATGAAAAGAATAAACAAGAGATAATGGCCAACGAAGTTTGCATTATCAGGAATTATCCCACGCAGTGGAAGCCTGTACCGTCCGACGTGATGTAAAGCCATCAAAGACTACAGAGGAAATCTCTTCTCTGATGTATTTAAAACCCAAATGTTTTCTGCTTTAGGCAAAAAAAATCTTTAATTCGTGATCTCCTTTCACTCAGTATCTAGACTAAATATTGATTGAGTGATTGAATGATTTGGTTTGTTTCAAGCATAGATTGTGAAAAATACATGGCAAAACACAGTTTTCAAACTCATTACAGAATTAAAAGCATTGATTATGAAATAGAAAACAAACAAACAAAAATTGATTCCCACCCCTACTTAGTTTGAGTAAATATAAAAGATTCAGATTTCCTTTTTTTTTAATTGATCCACAGCATCAAAGGTGCACCACCTAAAAAAGGACTTTGCTCCAGCGACAGCTTCACAGTGTTAAGACATCAGAGGTATTTGAAGGACATAGGCAGGTAAAGCTGGTCAGTGAGTCAAGTGCAATTTAAATGAAAAGAATAGATAAAACTGTGCAGAGATTTAGTGCTAAATTCCACGTGCAAAGCAAAAACAGAGGTAGACATAAGTGAATGAACATGTTAAACTTGAGGTTTTTACAGGAGTTCAGAAGTCTGATGACTTTAGAGTTGAAGGAATCATGCAGCCTCCCTGCTCCACATAGCAGGCCGTGATGTGGTCGGCCTCAGAGTAGTAGTGTTTCAACAAACATACATACATAATAGTACTCTGTAGGTACCCCTCAAGCTAAAAGCTGCATGTTGTGTATGAACAGCCCATATTTAAAGGACTGGGGCAAATAGATATTGTTTCTGTAACAACTGAGAGTTAAAAATGGCCGCCATTTAGATTTTTGCTTGTGGCTGACGATCCTACAGTCCATCCATTGTTCCATAAAAGAAGGATTTGTCTGAAGGATCAACCTAACCGGCTCCGCTATAGGAGGGAGAAATGTCTATAAGATGGGTGAGGGGGTGACCTGGGTCGCCCTCGCCAGGCTCAAATAACTTATGAAAATTATTTAAATTATTGATTACAAGGATTGATTTTATATCAGCGGTCCCCAAACTTTTGAGGGCCACATAACTGTCTGTTTCTCTGATGTGGGCCGGGTCAATTTTAGGCTGTAGGCTGTCTTTGGGTGTAACAATCACAGCCTAAACGTAGAGATTTATGGTTTTCCAGAAAGACTCACACAGCCAAATTCTAAATATTGTGTGATTGCTTGGTAAGCACTCACACTAAAGTGATTCTCCTGCTACTTTCTGTACATTTTTCAATCACACTTTCAGCTGTTTCATCAATCTTGGCATCAAAACGTTCAGCTCGTTTAGGACATTACTGCTTGTATTTTTGGTATTCATCAACTTTATAGTTTTTTAAATATTGAGCAAAATATGCTACATAGAGTCTTCAAATTCTGCATTTTTACTTAGATTACTAGCAAGCCTTTAAATATATTCATGGACTGTGTTTTCATCTTTTATTGTAATTTTCAAAAAAATTGAAGTTTAGCTTCTATTTTGGCAACAGGCTAACGTTTTTGACTAATTTAGTTTACTTAGGAATTTTAGACTATTTTGGAGTTTAGCTAGTAATTAAGCAATGTGATAGGTTTTTGGCTAATTTGGAATCTACTAAGGTTTTTTTGAATGCTAATTTGAAGTTTAGCTAATATTTTAGCAACATGCTAACATTTTGACTAGTTTATTAGCTGCTGAGGTTATTATATGCTAATTTAGAGCTTAGCTAAAATTTTAGCAACAAGCTAACATTTTTGGCTAATTTAATTTACTGCAGAGGATTTTTGGAGTTTAGCTAGTATTTATGCAACCAGCTAGCTTTTTTGGCTAATTTAATGTTAACTCAATATTTTTGCAAAATTGGCTTGTTCTAGGGATTTTAAGCAATTTTACTACAATTTTTTCAGAGATTTAGGACAACTTTAAAGCACTTTCATAGTTCCTTAATTAGATTTTAGCCAATTTAACATTTAGTAAAAAACTTTTGCATTTTCAGCAAATCCCTTCAGCAATTACAGTAAATTGTGTCACCATTTTCAGCAAAACGTTTCAGCATCTTCAGCGACTACTGTCAGCAAAAAGCCTTAACACGAGCATTATTGTAGGTAATGGAACTTTTCCAGTTAATTTCTGTAATCTTCACTGAAAAAATACTAAAACATTTTAAAAAATAAACCAATAAAAATCTGTCCTCTCCTGTCATTGTTCACACTGCAGAAGGATGGAATCAAAATTCATGTTCTATTCGGATCTTGATCGGCCAGATTGAGAAAAAAATAAAAGATGTGTCTCTAATAGTGGGGGGCCAGGCCAAATGTAGAGGCGGGCCGGATTTGGCCCGCGGGCCGTACTTTGGGGACTCCTGCTTTATAGCAAATCATGACAGCACTCCTTCCTAGGAATGCTGTTTTGTTTTAGCAGTATTAAAAGGGTGTCTTTTTGGTCCTGAGTTGCAGCTGTTTTTTTATTTTAAATTTGGATCGAAATGTAATAATTCATGGGTTATTTTTCCATTTGCTTTTAGTTTAACATAACCACTTTTTTACAGACTGCTCTTCATTTCATCTGTAAAACCTCTGGAATGAAGTCATTTGGTTTTATATTCTCACCTTTGACCCCACCCCCACCCTTTTGATCAAAGCCACACATCATGATCAGAGCTTTGTGACATTTCAGTTTCATGAATCTCAACCATGTGTTGCCATCGGACATCATACTCACTCCTGCTGAAAGTTTAATTTGCCTGCTGATAGAAGGCACATGTTAGTGGCTTATGGGAAAATATTCTTGACAGAAATCAGTTTGTATGTAATCTAATCGAGAATAGCATGGATTTGGTTGTTGTCACAGTGGAATGACAGAGAACATCCCAGGTATTACGGATATATCATTAATTATTACAGACAGGTTTTGGTCATCAAAGCAGGAGGACGGGGCTTATAGAGACCTTCAAAAGAACGGGGTTTGCTGAAGATGAAAAATGAGATTAAGGCTGCAGGGCGTCCTCAGCAGTGTTCAAGAAACAACTGCCAAAAGATTCAGGCTAGAGGTTTTGAACCCAGGTGGTAGTAATCAGCTTTGACATAGGTGGGTATATGTGAGGAGAGCATATGCCATACTGCAGCTTTACCATTCCTACGACATCTTTCATAGATTGGCAGCATTTAGCCCTAAAAAGGACTTAGCTATCACTTCAAGAATTTCAGAAAAAATGCAAAAATAACTCATTTGATTTCTTATTTTAGCATAATATTTGTTTTCAGTGTCTATTAACCTAATTTAAAGTCCACATTTATTATTTGCACTGATACGATATTTAGTAAGTTTTGCATGTAAACATTTTAAATATAAGAGGTGCATTTCGATAGATTTTTTTTTCCTTTTTGTCTGCTCCCTTTAGGGGTCTCCACATGTACATAAAGATGGGACCCATAAAGTGGTCTTTGTTGTTTATTTACATAAATATATATGTAATTTGATTCACAGTAAAGCTAACGCCGTCATTGCAGTTAAACAATAAAGAGTGCACTGTTTTTTTGGTGCAGTAGTTGTACATTACAGAGGCTTGAGCGATTACGAAAGGGAAACACATTCCATTACTTGCAGCATCAGAGAACATCTGTATTTTTACTGGATGAAATTTCAGCTCGCATTCAAAGCTCTTTAATATACCTTCCATGTGTGCCTCACGCCATCCATTTTCTAAAGATGGCTTATCGGGCTCACTCTCAAACAATATAATTTAGCCACATACGTTCTTGAGCTCCAGGATAGATTTGTTAGTGAAAATATGCAATTGTTTCAAACCCAAAGTCGTAATCTGCATTTCATTTTCAATTTGGGGAGGAGAAAAACATCCTCTGGTGCTCCATGCTTCTATCTTTTCCTCTACTGTTTATCTTTTGCCTTAAATTCCACCTTAAAATGTGTGAATTCGACATCACACAGACATCTGGAACTTGAGCTTGGATATGTATGATGAAGAAGCAAGGGTTTTTCATCGTACGTGTTTCACTTTCAAATCTGTTTCTCTTCATCAATTCATTTTCCAAGTTCAACTTAGTTTGGAGCTATAATTCTGAAGAGGTTATGTTAAAACATACATCTCAAAATGAATCTTTTTTACTTGCTGCTTTAAACATTCATCCCGTATGTTTGCATGTGAATTAATAATAGTGTCGCTACCCTGCAGTCCACCTTTTGCCGGCTCGCTGTTTTGCGGATGTTTTTCAGCACACCTTTGGATGATTTGTGCTCTGCGTCCTGATTGGCTGTTAATCATGTCAATCTCCTCCATGCCACGTGTCCTACAGAAATGCGGTGCCTACAGCTGGCCTGAGCTGCATACATTTTCACAGCAATCAGATCTTTGCTTTGATTCTATAGTCCTGGACTTCTTGTGATTCGTTAAAGCCCACCCCACTTTCAACAATCTTTGTATCAAAATGTTCAGCTTGTTCAGGGCACTCCTTTTACTTTTGGTATTCATAAACTTTATTGTTTTTTTTTTAGATACCGAGCCAAATATGCTCCATAGGAAATGAATGAAAAATTCTTCAAACCCTTTAAAAACTTTGTGAACTTTAAAACTTATGAACTTCTGCATACTTTCAACTAGAGACAGCGTTCAAACTTTAAAATGTTCAGCAAAACTTGAGCAATTTATGTTTTATTCAGCTTTCTGAAATACCTTATGGTTTTTATGCAAATTGAGTTCAAGTTTAATGCCAGTTTTAGTTTATATTTCAATGTTCAATGTAATTTGATGGAGAGAATGTTCTGGATCTAGAGTGGATGATGCCACAGCTAGAGTGGAGCCACTTGATTTTTGAAGATGAAATGTTTCTCAAACATGGTTTATCACAGAGTCGCAATTTTTTTTCAGCAAACGTAGGAATATTGCTATGGATTCATAAAGTGTGACTGTCACAAACTTCACTCAGTTTTCCTATTCTCTGCCATATCAAATGTTCTCACTGCTTGCCACCCCAAACTAAGTTCTTACCTTGCGATAGTGAGAACATACTTGAACATACCAACATTAAACTTTCACACACTGTAGCCCAAAAGCCTTTGGGCTACAAATTCAGGTTTTACACAATTCCAGGAGAACTTTGATGCTTTTAATGACACATGGACGTTTTTTGTGCCCTGTTTGCTGTGAATCCATAACAGATCTGCATCATTACACATGTTTGGGATAAATTCCTTTTATATCAGTAATTTTAAGTCCTTCTATTTTATTATCATGCTAGCTTTATGGGCTATGTTTTAATCTTTTTGAGAAATGTTTACATAATTTGGCATTGAGCTGTTTTGTTAGCATTATGCTGGCTCATACTTCTGCATCTACTGGGGATTTTTAGGCTAATTTTAAGATTAGCTAATATTTTAGCAACATGCTATCTTTTTTAACCAATATGAAATCTACAGAGGTTTTCAAAACTTGTCTGGAGTTTAACTTATATTTTAGAATAAAACTAAATCTGTCAAACTTGTCATGAATTTGTGATTTTTTTCTACATTTTTTCAAAACTTTAGGCAAACATCGGTGGCCTATTATAACTTGTTTTTTTTAGGAAACTTCAAGTCTTTTAGCAAATTTGGCATTTTGCTAATAGCTTTAGCCTTTTCAGAAAATTCCTTCAGCAATTACAATAAATTGCTCGAGCATTTTCAGCAACCACATTCACCAAAAATTCACTCTAGCATTATGGCAGGTAATGAAACTTCTCTAGTTAATTATAATGTTGTACCAAAATGTTTCAATTCTTACCGCAAAGTTTCTGAACAGAATGTAAAAACGATTGTCTTTGATTCTTTCAAATACAATGGAGTCAATGGAAAAAAAACATGAATGGCTTCATTACTTATGAATCAAATAAAATGTTTTCTACGTAGCATTTTTCCAAACCCTCAGATGTTTTTATTTATAATGGTAACTCGCCAACAAATGGACTTTCATTCTAAAATATTTCTAATGTTTCAGCAGTATTCTTTGACATATTTATTGCACAGTTTGACCCACGTCTGCTTTTTGATATCAAGTCAAGGTCTGTTTTCACAGCTGACTTAGCTGATGATCTGACTGACTGCTGATTGACCAGACTGTGTGTTAGAAAAATCAGCTATCTGTTGTCTTTCTCAACAATGTTTAAAACTGGTACAGGGAACCTGACGAAGGTTCACGACCCCAGTGGAAAAGCCAGCTATTCAGTAACAGAGGGACAGAGGTTCAGTCTGAGGCCTCCTGTCATGAGGCTGTCTGTGAAGAAGCTGCACTAAGCTGAGGTTACATCTGGGGGTAGTGGCAGCTTTTTCTATTTCTGCTTCACATTAATTTTCCCCGACAAGAGTGAGATAGAGAAACACCTTTAGTCATGGTTGGTGTAAAGTTCAGCCTTTCCTTCAAGGACCAATCACTTCAGCCAGAAGGCATTGCAAAGATCACAAAGTGGTCATTCCTTCAAAAAAAAAAGCCCCTGATGTACCTGTACAGACTTTGACTTTATCTTTGAGTTACAAAATAATGCCATAAAGAAAATGTAGTTTTCTCTCAAATGTAGCTGTAGCTGATTGTCCGAAGGAAACATCTAATAAAGCAATTCAAGACTTGTGTGAATAAAGAAACCTGGGAGCTGTCTCCTAGAAGATCTGCTTTTTCATTTGCCTGCTTTCTTTATGTTGCTGTGAAAATATGTATGATCTACTACTCAAAACCACGTCGTAGTTTATGATAGTTTATATACAACTGTTAAAACACTGCCAGCCAGGTCATTTCCAGGTTAATCCTGACCTCTTTCTTTCTATTTTTCCTGGCAGCTTCAGGCCATGACTGGCTGGCTTAGGGACCATAGTGGTATGCTGATATGTACGTCAGGGTTTTCCCATTTAATTATGAATGCATTTTCAGCATTTTTCTTTTAAACACAGACTTTAATTCAGCTGTTTAACTACTGTTTCAGAATTTGGTTGGCGTCAGTGTTCAGCAGCAGAGCTGCGATCAGTGTGTGTGTGAATTGGACTGTGACTGTAAAGTGCTTTGGGCCTTCAAGGAAGATAGTAAAGTACTATAAAGGTATACACCTGTTTACCATTTCGTGTTCTTGTTCCCTTGCAAAGTTAGTGCAGAGAGTACCATGAAAGACTGTTTCCAAGCAGAGTCTGCATGTATGCTGATAATATAAGCTACTACAAGTGCAGTTCTTAATAGACGTCCTATTTAAAACGGTCTATATCAGTCTGATGCTTTATCGACTTACACCACAGTCAAGAGTCACAGGAAGGTTTAAACAGTTTGTCCATCTTAACTACATATTTTTGGGCTGTACTAAGACTATTATTACAGTTGCTACATTTTGGCTGTTTTTCACCTACTCCTTGCAGTTGCCTAAGTACCCAAAAGGATGCATGTATTCTTTTTTAGGGAATCACTGGTGCTAAGCAACCTCCTATTGCATTTAAAGTCCACCAGCTGTGGCTCAATTAAGATCTAGCTGAATAATTGGGGAGCCCATTTTAGGTAGTGGTAGAGCAAGATAGAACATGAGCTACTTAACTTTGTGCTATCTTATCTTATGGGGTCCAGTTGATCCAAACCTCACATTGACAAATGTGGATGAAGATGGACAGGATGTCATGTCTTCCACGGACACCAGTGAAGATAAAAAATCCTTAAAAAAAAAGTTTAGCGCCGTGTCCTCTGAGGTCCAGATGACCCCACTCCCAACATCAACATACCTAGCACAAGGGTTACAGTCATTTTATTTAAACAGTTTGCTAAGATTACAAGGCCTATTATTTTTCAAAGCTATAAGTATATCACGCAGAGTCCAATGCAAGTATTTCTGTATCTCATGTTACTATTAGTAATATTTAGTAGGACCGGCTTATTTTCTGTTTATTTTAGTCATGCACAAAGTTTTCAAGTCCCATGCTATCATTCATTTTCATACCTGTGTCATCCAGACGAGGTAGATAGGAGGAATTATGTGCTTGCCATACATTTTGTTTGATTCTATTTTTTGCCCAAGAAATTAAACATTCAACCTAAATTCCTGCTTAGTTTTGGCATCGCCTTTTGCTGTCATTAGCTCATGTTATTGAGCTGTGATAAAAACCATATGACCCACAGACATGGAAAAAAGGGGACGTTATGCAGCTGCCCTGCACCTCAAAGAAAGTGGTCAAGACGTCTAAAATTACTCAGTGGAAAACGTCTCAAAACATTACTTTTTTTTTTTCTTCTTTAAAAAGGCTGTTGGGGAAGATGGTTCAAAATTCTTTAGCCAAAAATGTAGCTTCGGAACAATATATTTAAGAAAAAAAGGTTCCACAGATTAAAATCCTAGAAATAGTTTTGAGCAATATCATTATTAAACTTTAGGTCTGGCCGTGTTTTTTGTTACAGCCAATAGTACACACCATTTAAAGAAAGCTATTCAGATGCTGAGTCAGAATTACATTTTTTATTTTCAACATCTTGCAGTAATTCATTAGGCTAACTAATTTAGGTTATCTATTTAAAAGAACAAAGTAAACTATTTTACTGTACTTTTTATGCCAGTTATCATAGTAAACTGGGATTCATCCTGTTATCTCCTCAGATGTTCAAATTCAAATAACTGTTTATACTACAGGAACTTCATTTGCAGACCAAACGTCAGCACAAGTACAGGCTCAGATATACAGAACTTTGTTCAAACACATCCATCAGCATAAATACATGAAATAGAAATTAACAAATCAGTCAATAAAAACAATAATAAACCAACAATCAGTTACAGTCAATTTTATCAACTATTTAGCAAGACGAATTGAAGTGGGAATGAAGCTGGTAGTGGTTCTCTTAGTTTTGAATGAGTATAGGGACCTGAACCTGGGACCTGATGGTAGGAGACGGTAATGTGAAGAGTATGTGAGCTGTCAGTGGAGATCCAAAACCCTTGTCCTATTCTAAGACTGTTTACATTAAAAGTGGGGTCATCTAGACCAGGAGATCTGTGGGGTTTTTTTTGGTGGATTTAAAAATTATGTATGCTGAGAATTTTAGGTTAGTATTAATATGTAATTAGTGGGTTGCTAGTTGTTGTCAATTTCCAAGTCGTCCAACAACCCAAGCCAAAGCAGTTGAGTTCCCCATAAGAATTAAATGATCTGTAAATCCGCAAGCAATGTTGAATTGCCCTCACCACTCTCTGACCTCCCTTTGGGTCTGTCTGCCACCTCCACAGCCTGTTTTAGCCTCCTGGGCTTGGTCGCATGCAATAGGCTTCGTCCCCTGCTTATGTGATATCTCTCCTGAGAACTCTTTTATTCTGGCCCCTCTCACAAATACCCTTCAGGGAACTATGCTATAATAATGTTGCTCTGTCTTCTCGCCTTCCAATGATTCTCATAAGCAGCCCAGGACATTTTCCTTAACAAAGGACCTCAGCAGTCCTACACTTCTTTTCAGGCTGCTTCCATCAATAACCAATCAAGAACCGACACCAGAGTAAGCATGCTCTCTCTTTGGTTCACAGAAGGCCATTAGGCAATCAAGGTAGAAGTTTTCTATGAAATGGATTGGCACAGTAATTTGATAGCCCATTGCTATATTGAAGAACATCTGTGTCGTTTTTTCATAAAAATGTGTGAAACTGATGTTTTGATTTCCTTGGCAACCGGGCCTTTTTAAATTCTCCACCCAAACAATTAAGAAACTCAAAACCCCTATATGCACTGTATGTGAATTCACATCTTTGGAGTTGGTGCTTTGTGTATTCATGACCCTGGCAAAGACAAGGAAGCTAAATTGGTCAAATTTGCAGGCAGTTGATCAAGGATGAAATGGAAAGAGGCTTAAAGCTATAGGCATTTAAAACCCTGATGACTTTTATACATGGGTGAGGTTGCCCACATCTTTAAAACATTTGAATTACACGTGAGGTCATTTCATTTAGGTCCTTCCAAGGCTTCAGTATATGCGATTTTACATCGCATTAGTCAGTGCTTAAGGGAGTGAAGCACACTTTAGTCAAAGAACTATGGAATACTCCAGGAACCTGGAATGTACCTACTTTCTCTAACCTCTGTCCTTGTTTCTCAATGGAAGACATGACAGACTCTCAGATTGTATTATCTCCCTATAGCCTTGAAGAGGCATGCATCTGTGAATTTTGCAGAGCACACTTATAACACCTGCTCTCAAGAAAGAGAAAGAGATGATGGGGCAACATCCAGTCTATTAAAACAAACAGACTGCGTTGTAACTATGTTTAAAACCTATCTGATCAGGGCCCATAATTAGACCATGCTTCTGGTGGAACGATCTCTTACTCCCTTATGACTGTAAGCACCCGTAAGCAAGAATGATGGCCTCCCCAATCCAATACGAAAGCTTCTGGCTTGCTTTTATGTGGCAAGACACAAACAGCTGATCAGATTTCTTGAGCCAGCTGTTGTTGTTCACATAGAGATCCAAAATTTGCATAAGACAAAAAAGCTGCATGTAGTCATAAGAGGAAAAAGGTGTAAGATCACTGCGCCATCCTAAAAGATGGATTTGAAGGCCTGTTTAGTGTGGCTGGGAGGCAGTTGTAAACACTGTGAATGCACTGACAGAGCCCACAGTTCAACCTCCCGTTTGGCTTTGGTAGAAGCATAAAAGCATGCTGTCTTAATTAAGATGAATTTCATATCTGCCAACATGATCAGCTCTAAAGGGTGGCTTCAGAAAACATCCAGCAAAATCAACAGATCCTAAAACAGGACAGGAGGCCTGAACACAGGGAAATTGTGTTGCTGACTTGCAGGTTTATTGCCAAATCTGACATGACAAGTAGCAACAAGGAAAACTTTTATTATGGAGAAAGTTTTACCTTTGTCCAATAATTCTTGAAAAAAATAAATGACCAAACATTAAAAATTAATTATGCCTCTGTTATTCCACAATTTTTCATCAAATATGCAAGTTTTCCATGAGTTGCGAGGGCTGTGTTTTTAAGAATTGTAGTTTTTGTATTGCATATTTTATGTACAAAGTTGTGCTTGGATTCAGTTTTGCTGTGATCTGGAAGAAAACTTTGACACGTCTCACTGATTGCATTCACTTTCCTCCTAATGCCAGGTCCTAGGCATGAAGAAATAGGTTTACCCTTTGGCTGTTCAAGAGGTACCACCTTTGTCAGGGCATCAGCTACAAGTTAAGTTTTTGTGTCAAATCAAATTATTTAACTTGGAAGTCAGTTGAGACTTGCTGCCTTTTAAAACCTGCTCTCAATGGTCTTTGCCCCTCTAATATTTTATGCTTCCTGATAAATAGGGGATTTGGTCAAAAGGATTTAAAATTATAACTGTATGTAGATTTGTAATCTACAATTGCCATTGTGGGTGATAGACCAAAACTATGTAACCTTTGTGCTATCCTAGGTATGTTGACATTGGGGTCATCTGGACCCCACAAGACAGAGCACTGAACTTTTTTTTTCTAATGATTTTTGACTTTCACTGTTGTCCCTGCCAGACATGTAACCCTGTCCACTTTGTCCACCTTTGTCATGGGAGGGATAACATGTCAATGTAAGGCTTGGGTCATCTGGACCCCATAAGATAGCACAAGGGTTAAAATACTGCCAAAACTATGTATGTCTTCTTGAACTGATAAATATAACTGTATGTTCTCTTGGAAGCTTCCCATTTTCTTTACTAAGCCAGAACAAACTGTAAATATTCTTCTTCTCTGGCATTTAATGGCTCGACTCTAAATTTTCTATCCAACTGACAGGTATGTACTGGCCCAGAGAGGAATTGTTTTTCTATCCTAAAGTAAAAGTTGGAGTTCCCTTGGATTTGTTTTCATGCTATCTTTAAGCTAAACCCGTTTTTTCTTCTGCAGACTTCTTCACACTGCTATTTTATTTTCAGTCTTAATGTGTGGTCTCTCCTTTCCATCACAAGCGTTTGTTGTTAGTTACAGTTTACATCCAGAGAGTTGTTGGTGAAACCCCCTTTTTCCTAACCACATTTTAAGAGCCCTTGTCTATAAATGGATATTCACCATTCTGAACTGTATTTTTCAGACCAGCAGCAGTACCTGTGGTGGTGAACTCTCTTCATCTTAACTATTGAGCTAAGGCACTTTTTATACCCAGAGAGAAGAGCAAAAAAATGGACGCTTCATGTCTTACAACTACAGTTAATAGAGGATCCTTTGCTTTTCAGCTGGGCTTTTTCTTGGTCAGCAGTTGTGCTTTACAAGCAGACCTCAGACCACTAAAGTGTGTGTCGCTGTTGTGTGGTTTCCAGTTTTTGGGTGTGTTAACACAGTCAGTTAGTAAGTGTGTTGCAAATACACTTGGGTTCCAGGATTTTATGAGAATTCCTTTGGACAACCACCTATGACTTTATGAAACACTTAACTTTTCTTATTGAATTTCCACATTTTGTGGTCAGAAGTTCTGGGTTTGTTAGTCATTGCAAAAGGGGACTCCTTCTACTTAATATAGTGGTAAACTTAAATGTGTAGTTATATTTAAAGGTTCGAGATTGGAATGGTAAAACAGAGACGATGCATGTTTTGCTTGTGTCAGGATCAACAAGCCATGTTAAAATCATCAGCAATCATGTTAAAATGATCTCAGTCTTTATTTTCCACCTTTAGTCCGGTTAGTAATTGATATAGACAGATTCTCTTAATTCAGCCAGGTAGTCTGGGAAAGTATTTCAGGCGTGCCCCACTGGAAGAAATCCCCAGGGAATACCCTGGAGGCTCTTGGGGTACTACCGTTGTCAAAGTAAGTTCTGCAAAAACATACAAGCCAGAGGAAGATTTCTCGTGAGGAGACCTATGCCGGTATTTGTTGGTTTTAATGTCTCTTGGCTGACTTGTGTGTGTCTTGGGGATCCCAATGCCGAACTCAAGTAAGTTTCTGTGGAGAGGACTGTCTTGGCATCTCTGCTTGGAGTGCTGTCCTGTGACCCGGCTCTGGATAAGTGGTAGGGGATGGGTGGATGTTTTCAGCACCAGGAAAGAAGCCCAGAGAAAGATCAAAGAAGAGGTACATGGATGGAGTAAGGATTGGGATGGATGAGAAGGATGCAGATGATGAGGTTGGATAGATTCCCTGGGCAGTACCCAAAACTCCTCCACCACAATCGAAAGTTCCCTCATATCTCTCAAAAAAATTTATTTAACTGGTGACCCTAACAGTTACGTTTTTTTTTCCCAATTGAAGCTTTGATAAAAGTTTTTCTTAGAACATTGAACACTTTTGGGTCAGGGTAAGTTGTATAATTCCCATTCTGGTCCAATGATGTCAGGTGCCATCTTGTCTGCAGTCAGGTGCCTCTCAAAAATCAAGGAACATGTTTTTTCCCATGTAGTCATAAAAAGATCTGTAGTAGCAATTCAACACGTGAACATGAGTTCTGTTTTCATGGAGTCATCTGCCATTACCTTGTTGGGCTATTCAACATGGGCATTAGGGAATAATTGAAGTCAAATTTGAAAAGTTATCCTTGTGGCATCCGAAAATGTTAGCCCCCACAACATCAGTTCTCACTTTGATAGCTTTTGAGAGATCAATATTGTACTTCAAATGACTCAGTTTAAAAGCCATTCAAAATATTTAAATGTAGAATATGTTTAAACTAAGTTAATTTACATCTATAAAACTTTTTCAAACGTCCATAGGTCTGCTAAAAGAATAGTTTTTTTGTTTGCTTCCCCAAACTGCTATGGTTGATTCATGAATGAAAATCATCAGATAGAGAATTGTTGCTGTTCTTTACCAAAGGGCCCTGGGATGGGATGCTCTGGGAAAGATGAAGCTTCTCTTTGATAAGGCCAGCCTACTTTCAACGTTTTGAGACAGTATTTCTTCACATCATGGCATCCTGAACCCTACTAAGTATTTATCATTTCATGTATCATCCTGAATGTTCGTCTGGTGTTGTCTGCATTTTGTGACTGACTTTCCCCACAAAATGAGCCAATTAGGCATCAACATTTTGTCTGTGATGGAATAAACGCTGGTCTCCAGATGCCTGTCTGCCACATTATTGGAATAAACAAATTCTAAAAGCAGATACATAAAGGTTGTGTCTGAGTTCCCCATAATCCCTATATAGTGCGTTCGCCATTTTTAGTGCTGTCCGAATCTACTAATTCCAAAATCGAGTGCACTTGAAATTTTCCTTAAGTCTTTGGGAAAAACTACCGTGCATTGATGCTCACTAGATTAGCGAACATAGACCACAATGCATTGCGGTCAAACAATTTTGAACAAAAAAATCTTTTTTAAATGTAATATTTGAATAAACCATCCAGATTCATCATCAGAACACAGCGGAGTCATAAATAAACGTCGTGAAATGTTCTAATTTATTCGATTTTCACTTCGTGAATTAGTGATGTCATATCCGGTGTCTAGAAAAATGAAAGAAAATTAGTGTCCAAATTACCTTTAAAATCCAGGGCTCTATATAGTCCCGCACTATATAGTCCCGCACTAGGTTTTTAGTAGCTGGGGATTGGGGGGGAATTCGGACACAACCAATATCCTCATCTATCCTTGCAAAAAATGTGGATATTTGTGGGTAAAATGCAGAGGCCATTTCTAGGATAATGTCATCAAATCATGACATCATCACATCTTTCACACCCACAAGGAGTGAAAGGCGGAGCCTCAGAGAGGTGTCTTACATCTGGTTAGGAGAATGGTTCACAAAAAAACTGAAAATAATTTGTTCTCTATTGTGCCAAAGGTAATAAATGATCATATATGTGGATATAGTATTTGATCCTGAAAGGTTTGAGGAAAATCATGGCCCTTTAAGGAAACTTTCAAAAAATTCATTCCTTCTCATAAAAATTTTAGAAAAATATTGTAAACGTCCAAAGACTTACTCTGACCGTAAAATGTTTTAGTGGAAGGGACGTGTTATCTCACCTTGCGTGATCAGGTAGTCGTTACAGATTGGGGTGCGACAGGTCCCCCTCAAACTGGACATAGGACCAGTGCTGCAGTACCACCTTAAAAACGCTTTTGGACTGTCCTGAGTCAAATTTCTAACACTACTTTTAATCGTAGTTGTAGTTATTTTAGAATTTGATAACTCTTCTTGGAGTTACACAATGAGAGTATTAACTTGTTCACTATATTTGAGTGAACTGGACGTACTCTTGTATATAGGTACTTTTTCCCCCTCCCCCATGGCACTCACTCTGTTGTCATGACGACACATTTCCTTGGTTACCCAAAGCATGTCTGTGTTTGAGAGTGGATTTTATGTGAATGGCACTTGTGTAGGTTCCAGATGCTGTGTGTCTGTCTGTAAGCTTCACTTCTGCTTAACAAAGAATTTGCATCTTTGAACCATGATGGAATAGTGGTGTTTATTAGCAGAAATAAACCCAGACTTCACTTTTCTCATTAAGTTATATCAGTGACCACAGTATTTTCTTTTTTTAATTTCTAATTAAATATTACACAGTATTGCCACATATTTAGACATGATCTGAAACTGTATGTCAAGCTTACAGGTGCAACTGTTAAAACTCACTGAAAACTTCAGTAATGTTCAGCAGAATCCACGTTTTTATGAAATGTGGTTTGTTTCAGTGTTTCCTGAAAATCTACTGGACTTTTAGTACCTGGACCTTTTCCTTTGTTGTTCTTTTTCAACCGTCTGAGTGATGGCAGATGGTTTGATCCCTGCTATTTGCTCATATTGTGCAAATAAATCGTCTTTTTTTAGGTTCTTGTTCAGAGCACCGTAGAATCCAGAGCTGCCTCTCTGAACAGTCAAACAACTGTTTTTTTCTTCCTTTCTTTCTTTCCACTCAGTTTGTATTACAGGCACATAAACACAAGCTAATTTATATATTGTTTTTAAAGGAGGAGTTTCTCAGAGGTTTGAGTTAAACTTCAACAGTAAATATTCAGAATCTGGATTTCTGAGGGATGTCAAACCCAAGCGTTCCTCCATACAGGAAAGAGCCTCTTCCTCCAGGTTAAAGCTGTTTTTCAGCAAAGTAAGGCTAGGTTTCATCAGGAAGTAGTCCTATTGTTTTCTCCAGTTGCTATTATGATGCTGAATAAAAAGTGTTCCCTCGTTTAACACTCGCTTACCACTGCCGTTGTATTCTTAAACCACCAAATGGTTCCTGTGTCAGCAGTTCACCGCCCGTTCAGGGGAGGGGTCAAATGCTGAGAACAAATGTCACACAGCTCAGTGTGTGACAACTAATGGGACTTTAACTTTTAACCAAAAATAACGATAGGTGAAATTCACAAAGTAGAATACCAGATGATTTAAGACTATAAAACTCCTCACTACACACTTTCTTCACTTTTTTCCGACAGACATGATCATTTTCACATGTTTCTCTCTTGTATAAACTCTCAAAGTTTCAAGCATTCATAGAAAACTTAGTCCAATGTTATAATGTCACAAAGATTTGTGTAGATTTTGCAAACTGAAGTCATTCTGTAAAGAGGGACAAGATGAAGAGGAGATTGGCAGTTCTCTATAGCCAATCAGGATGCTGAGCACAGTGGGCTGTAAAAAAAAAACAAAGAAGTGCAAAATAACACTGAAAAAAAATCTGTGAAACTGCGAAAGGTGAACCGTGCTACGGCAAGGGACCACTATTGCTTTATGTTTATGTTTATCCATTTTGTTTTTTCCTCATTATATCTGATCAAAATGGAAGTTAGCCACACAAACATTTTTTTTTCCTGTGGACTTTTTCTGGCTGGCCAACTTTTGCTCCGTGGGCCCCCACCTACTTGACATAAGAATGCAGAGGGCAGAGGACAAGTATATTTTATGTCAGCAGGTTTAGAAAAACTTGTTTGTGTTGTTAATTCATCAAACCCTGTGAGCTGCCAGTTGGGTGTCTGGGAGGTATTTAGTCGTGACTGCTGACTTTTTTGTGGGTAAATGAAATTAAACAGCTCTTACAATAAAACAATGCTGGCCCCAGCTGGTCAATATTTGAAAAATGTCATCCTAGCTCTGTTTTAGTCTTTCAATCCAGTGTTGTTCCACTTCACATGTGGCTTTGATTACTGCCTCCAGCTCTGCCAATCGGCAGCTTTTCATGTGAATTAACACAGCAGCTGGAGACCACAGCGTCTTTACCAGAGTACTTCATATCAAGTTAAGAGACTCTCCTCTGATTTGGTGTTTTCAAATCCCCATAAGTAGTCATTTTCTGTTGATGTCAGTAGCATCATCTCCCTCCTCTGTGATGTAAAGGATTGTTTTTCCGCGGGTATGTTTCTCTCGTGTCCCCCGATGACAGCTTTCATTAACAAGGCCGGGGAAAGGTAATGCGGGCGGGGTGTTCATTCTGTCATGTTATAATCTTTGTCATCTGGCCAGAGTTTTCTTTTCATAATGAAGCATTTGTGATGAGCCAATGCTTGTTTTCTCAGAGGCCACATAAACACTTCATTTCTTTTGTTAAAGGGGACAGAGGGGCTAACAAACAATTGCTTAAATAAATAATTCTTTTATTTTCTCTTGTTTAAATTGTGCCTTAAGGGTATCAGGCATTTTAAAAATGGAACACAAGTCTTGAAATTAATAGTTTAAAGTATGGGTGGGCACATTTTTTTGACTTGTGGGCCACAAAGGGTTCTAAAGGGCTGAACCAGGACAGAACATTTTTTTATTTCAAAACCGGGACTTTAGTTATCATCTTAGAGCCATGTGCACCGATGGCTTGATGTACCCCGTGTAAACTGCAAACTTAAAGAAAATGAAAAAAAAATCAAACAACACCATATGGATGCACAGTAACTTTCTGCAGCTAAATAAAAGGTCAGTGTATTTGTAGTGCGCCATCTGTGGGGAGACTCCAGTATTACAGGGACAATAAAACATTATTTTTTTACATGGACGCAGCCGTATTTGAGCCAGACATTGTAAGTAAGCAGTGATTGGTCTGAGTCAACGTTTCTATGGCAACCACTCAAGCCAATCAGGAGTGAGCTTGTTGGAACTCCACACTCCTACAACTTGACAGTGGTCTCGGGGGAATCTTTCAAACGTTTAGAATGTTCAACGTTGAACCCTCTAGCATCACATACTTTTATTGAGGCATTTGATTGGTCAGTTTATAACTTGAATAACGAATTACAGAAAAAAATTGGATTATCATAAATGAGTAAAAAAAATGTCAGAGCTAGAGTGATTATCCTGACAAATAGCATGACTGAGTAAAAGCTGTTTATTTCTCTGTCTATAGCATTTTCTTGTCCCATTGGTTCTTCCTGTTTGGAACATGTTTTATTTTAGTGAGGTTGGAAGGTTACTTCTAAGACAAATAAATAAAGTTACATTTTTATTTATATAAATATTTGAAGATGCACTCAAATAAATTACTATAGAGAATGTTTTATGTTAGCTGGACAGGTGAGTACTAAATACTCAGTTCGTCCTCCCCAGTTTCCTCTTTGTGGGATGTTGTTAACTTGAGTCTACTTTCCTGCTGGAGCCCTTTAAGAGTTATGGATGAAAGATTCTTGATTCAGTCTGTCTATGCTTGTAGCACAGTATTGGCTCTACAGACAACTGAAAGACTAAGATCATTCAGGTTTGATCCTGGGAAAGATTTTATATACACTTTTTAAAAAAAAGGTAAATAAACTACATGGTGTCAAACTACTTGGGCTTTTGTGTGAGCTTTAGTAACCAGGTTACATTCTGCTTTCTCAATTAACTAGGTTTCCTACATGTTGTGTAAACAGGAAACCTAGTTTGTGGAAATGAAATCCTGTCAGGGAAGCATGGCTGCTCTGGCATGTAAACACAGTAACTAGATTTCCCCACTGGTTTGTCCATGAGTAAAATTACAAGTCAAAGCCAGCAGACACTCGGAACTTAACTTTCAGCAGGGACAAGCCCTAATTTGTCCCGCAACTTGAAAATAGATTTTTCCCCAAAAGCAGGTTTCCTTTTAGCACAGATAAACACAGTGATTATCTTTGCTGCTGGAAAGAACGGCTTCAATATAATTAGAAGATTGCAGCTGGCAATCATTTATGGCATCTTAATGCTGTCAATAAAACAATGCAATCAACACAATGATTGCTGGTGTAATTGTCATTTTGTAGCCAAAACTTTTTAAGCTAATATGTTATTTTTAATATTGTTTGCTAAAATAAACAAACAACAAAGCATATAGCTGTAGCATTTTTAGATCTGGGATTTTTGTGATTTTTTTTTTTTTTTTTCTTTTGACAAAACAAAAAAACCTTTTGATTTTCCTGCCTTTCACGTTTGGATTCATTCAATGCCATGTTAAACCAATTTTAAGCCAAAAACGTGTCAGCCAGGTTATAGACTCTAGCTATAGGAACCCCTTGTTCGGAAACCATTTACTCCTGCTAAATGAGCAGTAATATACAGATACAAATCCAAGAACTGCTTCTATATTACACGAGTGATGCTTTGTGAAGCTTCAGCTGCATTTCTTACATATTTGTTTGTTTCTGCAACACAGTTCCACGTTTGAGGACCAATGAGCTGCTGGAGTTCTCCTGTAAGATCAACTGTCACGTCGTATCTTTTCAGTCAACCTTAAATGTACTACAAATAGCAAAAGGTGCTCAGTTATCCCCATTTCTTTTTTCTGCAGATAGAGCCATTCATTCATTTTGTAAGTGGCTCGTTTCTGTGAATTGGGGGTTTGAAAGGCCTGATTTTATCTGCGTTTTCCTCAGGCCTTTATTTAACTTCAGCGATGGCTTTTCTCCAGCTCATTAGAGACTTACAAACCACACATTCAACCCTACAAGCTTCCTCGTGCTGAATTACTGGAAAAATCTTTGCACTTGGCTTCTGAAAGTCTGCGAGTGTGTGGAAAAAAATGAAACCACACAATTGAGATTTCTTTCTTGTTCTCCTCCTCTCTCCTTCATTCCTAATCTGATTTGGTCAATAGAGACTAGGGTCACATTTGAGAAGAATCCGTTTGCTCTTGAACTTTTGGTGTGAACACACTACTTTATGAAATTGTAACAAACAGTTCATCTTTTGTTGGGACAGACTTGACCTTTTGTCGTTTCCCTGAAAGTAGACAGTGTCCTCACTTAAAAGAAGGGAACTTAACTGATTGTGTTTTTTTGTATTCCTGCTGCTTGTGGAAGCTGACAGCAGCTGGAGAGGAAGTAAAAAAAAAGGATTCTATTGGTTGAGTAGGAAAGCCAATGACATGCTCTGATCATTAAACCCACTGGACCAAAGATCAAGTTCAGAACGAGCTTTAGTCCCTCATATGTTTCAAGTTGGTTTTAGTTTTAATATAAATAAACGGAGAATTCATAATTTCCTTTGTTGCTGTTGTTGGAGAGATCAAACCGAATTGGAGTGAACTATGTTTTATGGTCAGTCACTGATCCATTAGTGAAAAGTCTATTTGTATTTAATTACAGCCATTTCAGTTCCAGTTAGTGCAATCTTTCAGCAGCAAAAACGATGTTTTAACACCCTTAACACGATGCAGGGTCACAGTTGAACAAACCCAGATGACCAGAGAATGCTCTGGGCACTCCAAAGTAAACCGGACACAGCTTCTACTCTTTCAGTACCGTGACAAGTTTAATTTTGAAGCTCTAAGCCAATGAAAGGCAGAGCAGAGGGTTTATCTTATTTTCCTTTTCTGTTTTGTTTATTGCGCTGTTATGCTGCTCGCCATTCTTTTTCTCCCCTTTTCAACAAGTTCCTTTTCATGTTCTGTTATATTTGCTGAACATGGCATTTCCCAGACTAATTTGTTTACAGTCAAATTTGTCACTTGCCATCCACAGCTGGAGACTGTTAGTTTGAATTTACGTTTATACCCAAGCTGGCTCATTACAGTAATTTCCTTTTTTCATAAACAGAGTATCACTTGAGAGTTCCTTTGGGAAATGACCCCATTTTTCCTTTGTTACTGAATTGGACTTAAATCAAGAGTTTTATGTTTCGACTTTTTTAGAGTTCCCATAGGTTGGTGAAATCTTGTCATGTTTCATTTTCCTTGGACTTCTTATTTTTCTTCTTTAATTGGACTACCTACAGTGGGGCTATTCAATTACAGATTTAGTTGGGCCAGATTTTCAGTTGTCAAAATGACGTTGGGCCAAAAATCGTTTGGTAAAACGTGTGGAAGCAGGACTCTGGTGGGTGGGGCCCGGGGAACGGCTGAGGGACTGGTCTCTGGCTGGGCTTGGACTTGCACACTCTGTTCCAGTGCTTCTCTGCTTGTTGGCGCTGCAGTGGCCCATCCGGCTTTGGTCTGGGTGGCAGGTGTCAGGTTGTCCTGTCGGTAGATTCCCTAAGTCTGCTTCTCCGTGCGGGCGTCCTTTGGGTCCTGAATTCCTCGAGTGGGGGGTGACTGGGCTCCTCAAGGAAAAACTATGTAAAATAATGTTATTCAATAACTTTGGGTGAAAACGTTTTTGTTTGAAGGGTTGATGAGCTGTGTGCTATTAAAGGTATCCAAAATATGGCCAGCAGAATCTGGCATTGACATTTGTTTACAGAGAAAAACGATACAGCTCTAAATCACGCTTATCTTATGAAATTATGTGGATCTGCAACCTATTGCTCCAGATCCACATGTGTCTCTTTTATCTCTCCTTGGTGGATGCATTGACAATCGTAAAATAAGTCAGAGAGACTGCTGACCCAGCCATGTCGACCATCACCTCCAACTAAGGCCATGTCCACACGTAGGTATTTCTACAAACGCATATCTGCTGACCTCCGTTTCATAAAAAGTGTTGCGTCCACACATGATCGTTTTAAAATAATTCCATCCACACGTCCCCGCATACTTCCGCTCTTGGACGCAGTTATGACCTTGCCAGAACAGCAGTTGACAGTGTTTCCATTAACTCTGAAATTTTGCAAGTTGGAAATTCGATAATAAATCCTCCTAATGGAAACACCACAATTTCGAAAAAACTCGCATTTTTCGAAAAAAAAAAAGTTTTTGCGCTTAGAGGAGGTGGTTTTTGGGAAGTATCAAAACAGACATTTTTCGCAAAACTGTTTTGGAAAACAGTAGATGTTCCTCTTAGTGTGTCTGTCCTGAGCTCAACACGCGGACGGCAGCAGAGCTCTAACAGCTTCACAGCTTCATCTGCAGCTACACTTCTGCAGCTTGGAGCCTGAAGATGCTGAAGTCTCGTTTGAGGAAAAGCACGAGTGGAGGGACAGAAACTTAAATGCATCTCGTCGTGTTATTAAACAGAAAAAGGTCCAGTAACTTACTTGCTTGAATGGTTATTCATTTAAAAACCACTGAACAGGTTTCTCACCTGAGACTGTCAATAGACTCTGAGCTGCACGCACTCTCCAGACAGAGCTGTGACGTCACTGCAATGCTCCTTTTTTAGTGAATCAAATAAAAAAATACTTCTTCTCATTCATCATCGTGTTTTTAATGACTTATCGCGTGAGTTGGTTTGTGCTTTATCACAAAATGATGATTTAATGGAAACAGGGTCATTTCCAAACATTGTTTTTTTCAAAATTCCTAGAATTTAGATAAAGTTTTGCGCAAATGTATAATGGAAATGCAGCTAGTACTGACGTGTGTGGATTAATTGTCGCAAAAAGTGACGTTTAAAAACATAAATCACCGGTTATTCATGTCCACACGCAGACGCAGAACCGGAGTTTTCCAAAATCTTCACTTTGGCCGGAGTTTTCCAAAAGCACCGTTCTCAGTGACTGAAACCTCCGGTTTTGTGTGGATGATAGACCAAAACGTATAGAAATATATTCGTTTTAGCAGATACCCGCCTACGTGTGGACAAGGCCTAATGGCTGCCTAACCCAAACTACCTAAAGAAAACAAATAAACAAAGCCTGAAAACTAAGACTACCAAGGTCCAACCCCAAACTAAAATAACAAAACCCAGCAGTGGAAGACTGATGTAAGAAAAATAAAATAGCAATTTTTAATGTAGCAATTACTTAATTAGCATTTATTTAATTTAGATTAGTTAAATGTATAAATTGATGTCTGAGGTTCACATAGATGATAAACTATGTAGGTTTTTACATCCTGTTGACCTGAAGACGTCTTGTTTGTTCAACTCTACCTCCAGAATGAACAGATTTTATATGCAAAGAAAAACTTTGGTAAAAAGTTTGATCTTTTATGAGTTAAAAATAGATATTATCTTATGCTGCACAACATTGGTTACTAGCTGTTCAGAGCTGCACTGAGATGATCCTGTTTGGCACAGAGCAGCTTTTATTTTGAAAAGAAGTAATAAAAGAAATCACATTTTGAGAGATGCTAGTTTGTTTTTATATTTTTGCTTTTGTTTGTGCCAAAAATAGGAATAATTTATATTTATTATTATAAAAAAAAAAGGAGGTCATGAATGCAAATCCAAATTTCTTAAAGGCTAAAATAAGACTTTGTGGCTCCTTCAGGGTTTTGATCAGTAGAAAATGAGCCCAAATGGCTCTTTTACTGTTAAAGGTTGCTGACCCCCGGTTAGGCACACTTTACAACACAGCAAATTCTTTTTTGAAAGGTTAAAAAAGGAAGTGCTTCCTGTTCGTTGGTGTGGTGATTGTTATATGTTTAAGACCCACTCCAATGAAAATCGAGTTTTTGGCTTTTTAACTTGTTTTTGTAGCAAGTTTTTGAAAATGGAGGACGCAAATAAAGAAAATAAAGCTTAAAATTTTAGTTTTGAGTATTTTTTCATTCAAATCATCTGACAGAAAAAATGCTTTTAGAAACATCTTGCAGCAGTGAAGTAAGTGTTATAATATCTTCCATGTATCTTAAACAACATAAACAGTCAAGGCATCTATCAAGTAGCGATGAGGCTAAAAGACAGCTTCTCCATGCAATGGGAACGTCTAGTTTATGAACACATTTTTGGACAAGCATTGAATGAAATGTGACGCCCGTCAAAGGGGCAGCGAACTTGAATTTGACACATGAATCGCATTTGGTGTCAAATGCGATGTTAAGTCAGGCTCTTTGAATTTGTTCATAAATGTTGGACTTTTCTCTTAAAAGTGCGACTTGTACTCTAGAGCAACTTATATATGTTTTTTCCTTCTTCATTATGCGTTTTTTGGCTCCTGTGATTTATACTCCGGAGCGTCATGTAGTCCAAGAAATATGGTATATTTTTCTACTCAGCTGTGGTAGAAAACCAGCTCATTTTACAATTAAGGTTTTATTTCTACCATGTAAATTTACTATGATTTTTTTATGTGTGATATCACTTAAAGAAAGTATTCATATTTGACTCACAAGAAAGACAATGAATCAAGTATGTTGAAACTGCAGTAAACTGCTGACTTCTTCCTAGAACGTGGTAAACTGTTGTACTCCTTCAGTTCTTTTTGTCTCAAGCCACATTTTATGGCTTCTGTGAGCTTTGTTCGCCTTTATAAAGAGGCTGTAGAATGTAGGGAATGAGACTTCCTGAAAGTCATGCAGGATTAATGACGCTCCTACTTGCCTTTGCTCCAGCCAGAAAGTTGATCCCAGAGTTGTGACTTCAAAAACAGAGTGAGTTTTAGTCGGTGTCGAGTTACGGGGCTTAGCTTGGGTCTTCCAGTGATGGGGGTCATTAGCCCTGAAGGCCAGAGCTGCTCTCTTTAGGCTCCAGAACTCCCAATAGGTGTCGCTGTGGAACACCAGACTCGCAGACCGCCACATTTGACTTGCCACAATCACAGCATGCAGGTCCACCTCCCACCCTCTCTGCAACGAGGGTCGCATAAGACTAAGTTTAGGCTCTTGCCACCGGTGGTCTTCATAACTGAATTTCCTATTCATCTCACACTGCCTTTCCCATAATTATGTAAATCTCATGACCGAATTTGGCAGCAATATGATCCCGAGCAAAATGTAACAGCAAGTAATGTGACTGAGCAATCTGGTTTGAGTTATAGCTGCATTTGAACTGGACTCGGGCGCAGTTTGCACGCCACACCTGCATTACATTACCCA
This sequence comes from Oryzias melastigma, assembly GCF_002922805.2. Taxonomy (NCBI): domain Eukaryota; kingdom Metazoa; phylum Chordata; class Actinopteri; order Beloniformes; family Adrianichthyidae; genus Oryzias; species Oryzias melastigma. The sequence goes on along the minus strand of NC_050525.1, from coordinate 883,365 downwards.
ATGGAGGGGATGGAGAGGAAGAAGCTGGAGGGGTTGATGTGGAAATCCACTGGAGCTGGAGGATGGTGAATGCAGTAAAAAAATCGCTATGCAACACTGAGACATATTTTATTTACTTTTGTTTGACATGGAAGGAATTCATGAAATAACATGAATTGGGTTTCAACTGCTCACTTTATTTCTATTATTTACCTTACAGGGAGTTGTTACTTTTTGTAACCTTTAAAAGTTGTTGTAGGGTTTAAGTTTTCTATGCTTTTTTTCAGCCTAGCTTATTTTTAGTCTACTCTTTTTACCTTCTTTTTGCTTTTTTCATTTACTTTTTAAGCTAATTACACACTGACCTTTGAAGGATTTAGGAACAGAAAACCACACAGAAGCCCCAGCCCGTTCAGAGCACGTTGTCAGCGCGACTAGTGAACTGATAATGACTCTTTAGAGATCTTTCCAGAGCCACCAATGTTCCAGGACAATCTGTGTCTTAAAACAAGAGCAAACATTCTAAAAATGTGTGATATTTGACCTGGCCAACCTCTGCAGTCCACATCTTGTGACAGTCAGCTCTTTCCAAAAAGAGAGTCAATGACTGATTACAATGGTTTCTAATTTAATCGCTGTCATTTAAGACATTTCTTTTCTTTGTTGAGTATGTTTAAAGCATGCACTCTCTCTGTTTCATTCAGTGTACTCTGTTTTTGTGTTTTTATTTGATGCACGTTATTTTCATTACATTTTTTTTGGCATTTCTTTTCCACTTTGAATTACATCTAATGAAACTGTATTCACTGGGATCCATCACACCATCCATCCTCATGTCCTCCTTCTCTACATCCATGAACCTCCTCTTTGGTCTTCCTCTTTCCTAGCAGCTCCAACCTCAGCATCCTTTCACCAACATCCTCACTGTTCCTCCTCTCACCATCCAAACATCTCATCTGCTTCCTTGTACTTAACATCTACCATGATCTGTTCCTCTGATGGATTAATCCCTGATCCATCCTGGTCTCTCCCAAAGAGAACCTCAACATCTTCATCTCAGCTACCTCCAGCTCTGCTTCCTGTCTCTGCATCAGAGCCTCTGTCTGTAAGGGATAGGGCGTTGTAGGTGATCCAGGTTGATAAACTAAAAGAATGAAGAACCTGTGACTTTCATAAAGCACACATGGTATACTGTTACATTTCAGCAGACAGCTTTTAACACTTATGTACATTTCAGAGCCTTTGAAAGTCCCTACTGTTCTTGTAAGATACACCGCCCTGTCTGCAGTGTTCCACAGAATCAAGGACGATGACACCTAAAGCCTGAAGCCCAGACTTCATGTGGTTTTCATTAGGCGCCATCAGAACACAGTTATAAATATAATACACAGACCATTTCTACTTTCATGCAAAGGATTAATTCAATTAGTGGACAGCTCTTTATATATATATCTGCGGATATACATATATCCGCAGATATATATAAACCACCCGCGGAAGGTGAGAGGGACGTTGTTGTATATATGTGTATATGTATTTATATATATATATATATACATGTATATTTAGCCTTTGTCTGAAAGTTTAAATTAAATAATTGAACAATACACTTTAAATCTTTGAGACCTAAATACAATCAAATCCACATGCACAGACCTGCAGTCCATTAGAAAAACTATTCAGTCATGTTTTAGTAAGGTGTAAAGTTACTGTGAGGCCTGTAGAGCTTCAGTAGGTCATGGTTTGATTCTGCCGCTGTGTAAAACACTGCCAGCTTTTTTTCTCCTCCACGATGACTAATACAGGTTTTAGTCTGTATGGCATTTAATTGAACTAATTCAATCATTTCATATTATCCCCAGTTTATCTGTGAACGTAAATTAAGACTTTTCACAGGTCAAGTTTGAGGCAGCAATAATTCTTCACTCAATTCCAAAGTTGGTTGAAAGATTTCTTTTCGTGGCGACCAAGTGCCTGTAGTGTTTATGACTTCAAGAGTGGACGGTATTGACTGTGGCTTGTAGTCAAGGTCAGAATGCTGCTTTGAGCTGAAAGGAAGTGAATTTCTGTTCTGAATGGATGATATGACCTTAGCCAGACTCAAACAAACGTCTTTGTATATTTATGGAGACACATGAAAGGCTGCAGCAATCAGTCAAGTTGGATTTCATATTCCGCGCTCTACCACATGATTGTTGAGGTTTAGAACCACAGTTGTGCCATATGAGCCCTTGTGAAGCTGTAAATACACAATTTGAAAACACCAGAACACATTGTCACAAGTATAATTATACATGTGAACTGAAAACAGAGCGAGGACTTAAAAATATCGGAGTGTTATTTTAACATATTCTCAGTACACCAAACTTTTCCCCGTCCATCTGCAGCTGCTTTGTGAGCGTCATGGTCAACATTTCATTGTATTGAATTTAGTGGATGAATGAAGGCTGAGTTTCATTATGTGCCCAGGCTAGACCAGATGGGCGAATCATTGATGTGCTGCACCACAGCAGGAATAACCAACTGTTTCAAATCCACCGCTGAGCTAGAAAGAGCTTCTTTGAGGGGCGTTTCCATAGATGAGGTCTGATAAAGTTGTTGGAGCTGAAGAGCATCAAAACATTTTTTAAGGTTTTTCTTTGGTTTAGGGTAGCATTTCAATACTCTGTCAAAGATTTTTAATCGAACCAGAAACCTTGGACAGATGACGACGTAATATGAAGATTTATGAAGTGCTAACTGTGGATTTGCACCCACAGTCTCGGAGTGGACGTTCAGCCAGTGAACATGAGATGCTTTTCTCTCTCATTTTAAAAGCATTCAGGAAGTGATTTCTGTGATCATTTGATTGGTTTTAGTAGCCTTAGGGCGATGAAACGTCAATCTATCCTGAAAAATTCTATGAACCAGAAACGCATAAAGCTTGTTTGAACAAATGAGGCAATAGTAATTATTTGATGTAAAAAATCAGTTGCCATTTGGATATTTCCTATTTTTTTATTTTAAAACCAAGGGTGATTTCAGTCCACTTTGAAGAGGTTCAGCATCCTGTGATCTTCCTTCAGTACCACTGAGAATATGAGTGAAAGAAGACATTGAAATGGCATTGGTTTAGACATCTGTACATTTGCTTTTTTACAACTTTAAATTGAAGTGGACCAATGAAATGACATTCGGTGTATGAATGAGTCTCTCCTTGATTCAAACCTCTATCCAGGTGCCAGTGCCTCATATGTATCTCTGTTTTGCAAGTGGCTTGTTAAACTTGATTTAATGCAGTAAGAATATTTTTTATTTCCCTTTTATATCAAAAATAACCTGAAGGAAGCAAAAATTATTCAGTCATAATCCAAGGTCATTATTGGGTCATTATTGTTTTTGTGTTGAGCAGTTTTTGGATAAATGCTGGGATGATGTCAGCCTGTTTGTAATGTAAGTAAGGTTGTTTCACTTTTGGTAGGAGATTCTTTTTGCACATAAAATCTTGATGACAGCTGAATAGAACTCCATCCAAGTTTGGGCACCCCAAACTTGGATGGATTAGACTTTTCTGCACTTATCCAGACGCTCAACAATACAATGCATATCCGTTATTCATTCCCTCCTCATTCATAGGGTAAACCACTGATGTATCCACAGCTGCTCTGGGGCAGACTGACAGAGGCATGGCTGGTAGTTTGTGCCTACGGCTCCTCTGAGCCTCGCCGGGACATTCATACACTTTCACACACCAGTGAAGCCACACTGGAGGCAGGGAGGGTGAGGTGTCTTCCCCAAGGACACAACGACAGTTGACTGGGGGGACCGAGGTTCACACCGTCGATCCCCCGACCTGCTCAGCTTCCTGAGCCGCTGTTGCCCCGTTTTTGGAACTCAGATGATGGAACAGAGCAAAGTGTTGCTTGTGAGGCTGATGATGATGGGATTAAGTGTGTGTGTGTTGTCCTCATGTGTGTCATTAATTTGAACAATTCATTCAATTTTAGGGTTAACTACATGTGAAATTCACTTTTTATTCACCTGATTTTATTTCAGTATATAATGTTCTTAATGACATTATTTAAGTATAAAAAAGAAGTATTTTGGCTGTTATTTACAGAATTCAGGCATTCTATTATTGTGGCTGCTGCATTCAGCTTGTGTGCTATCTGCAGCAAAATACTCGTGGTTGTAGCACAATTACATAAAAAAAAGAAAATATGGTTTAATGTGGTAAAATGCATTTAAAGTGTCAAAGTAGACTTTTTAAATTGAGGTTACAGACAACATAGACTGACAATAAATGCAACAACCCATCACAGCATCAGTGTGTTGAACAAAGGAAACACTTAAGACAAAGTTTTACATGTAAATAAATCAATGGTGGTTATAAGAGCTGTTTGCATTCTCTGCTGCTATCATCAAAGATAGAACTTGTATTCAAATGTGAACGAAATTACAGTAAGATCTTGGCTGCAGAAGGCATGAACTTCATTTTGGACCACGTGACTCTATTAAACTCTTTCCAAATGGCTCCAGAAGGACACCCAATACCCAAACGCTGCTCTAATGAGCCCAGAGGCTTTTGCTCATGGAGCATTTTATAGCTTTTTTCTTTAATGGGATGTGTAAAAAGCCTTCGATGTGAGATTTAAATAATGTGACCACCTATTATAGACCAAATACATATAACTTAAGTGGAAATGTAGCTATGCCAGATTGGTAGGAATCAATGTTCCGTGGCTCTGGTTTTATAGACGTGTCGGAGGTGTCTTGGAAAGCCGAGTGTGTAGTTGCCATAGTGTTACTATTTTAATGTCAGTTTTTTTTATTGATTTTTAATCTTTTAATTCACTAAACTGATCTCACTTCATGAAAATATTGTGAATCCCAGACCTCCTGTCTTTAATGAAAGCAAAGAGAAAGCTCGACGTGGTCTGAAAGAGTTTCCTGTGTGACTCATTTACTACACTGAAAGCAGGAACCGAGGAGGACACTCCTCTCCACCACATCATCAGCAATCAAGCTCAACCTTTTAGCAGCCCGCCTACATTTGGGCTTAATCTGACGGTGATTAGTAATGACAAATTAAGGGAAACTTTAATATGCAGCATAAGCAAAATCATGTTTGTTTAGCCTCTGTACAGGGCTTGGGGCAAACAATAAGGTTTGGCCAAATGATTGGTGGCGTGTACTGTAAACTGCCTGTTTCCTGCTGGCTGGAGTCGGCTTCACTTGTTTGTGGTTGGTCATGGCTTCAGTGGATTGGCAGCCAATGCATGTCTGGCTTTTGGGTCTTACTGGTGCCAAATCCTGCTTTCATTCCAACTTGATAGCCCTACAGATGTTTCAATAGTTCAGAATGTGAGGATCACCCAGACACGAAGGCACGAACAGCATCATTTTTACAATGTCGGAGGCGTCCACACCCTGCCTCATCACGTCCTGTCGTCCTTCAGCAGTCCTCAGGTGAAATTTCTCGCCAAGATCTGGATGGCTTTTCCAAAGACCTTGCAGCCGCTTTTGAAAGTTCACATCCACAAACATACGCATGCAGAAGAGTTGAGCTTTCATCAGGAGGATGTTGGAATGAGAAACTGGAAATGACAAGCCCTGTTTGCATGCAGGCTGAATCTGAGCAATGTATGTCATCTGGTTGCTGTCATTGGAACCCTGATTGATTCTGCATGCTGTTTTGTGTGCTCCAGAGTAAAAACGTTGTGTTTTATTTAATGTCAGCTCAGCTCACTGCCCTTATAGCAGTTACAACACACTCACAAGGAACAGTTTGGGTTTACAGACCAGAATCTAAACCTTTCCACTCATCTGTTTGTTTCCATCTTTAAATCAAAGCTTTCAGTTGGCGCCAACTGCTGCAAATGACACCCAGCTTTTTACCATTAAGCTGCCTTGCACATTTCTTCCTCTTTTACCACATTCTCCTCTCTTCCAGATTGACTTAGCCGGGTCACTAATGTTTGTGTTTGTCTGAAGTGAGTGGAGAAGATGGGAGAAGCCTGACATGTGCATATTTGACAGCCAGCATCCAGTATAAATGGCTTAGTGAGTTAAGGGGAATGAATACCACATATATACATATGAAGCACATTCTGACAAATAACGTTAATGTGGTTTCCATGAGGAAGGACCAGACAAATTCATGAATATTGATTGTCTGACTGGCTGGGAACTGGGTCAACCAGGGAGTTGCTTGTTTAATTTATTCCAAATTACTACTCTACTAGATCCATGTGTTGAGCTGATATTCCTGCCCGGACACTGAGCGATCCTCAGCTCCACTTAGATAACCACCATGGGCTGGATTTCACAAAATCTACAAGATGTTCCACATTCCTAAACATTTAGCGTGCTGCTCCGAGTTTAAACAATACTAGTTGAAGTCACATTTTGCTTACTTCTTGACAAAGAATGCACTAACTGTGTGTAGCAAACGTTGCTTACTTTCTCTAATGCCTCTCATGTTTATTCTTTGCTGATCAGCGAATCATAATTAGAGCTCTCTAGACCAGAACGTCAAGATTTTGTTAAGATTTGATTTCCCAACATCTGGCAGCAGAAAAAGCCATCTTTATCCTCTGTTTTTATTTTTTTAAAGGGGGGCATTAACAAGCTGTTCTGTTATTGAATCTGGGCCGCTGTTGCAAATCCCAAAAACCAAACTTCTCCAGAACTCTGAATGGAACACTTGTTGTTCTTTGGGTTTTGAACCTTTCGCCACCAGATGTTTTTTGTGGTGACCCTCTTACCCGGATCTCACAGTCTGTGCTGCTTCCCTGACAGATGTTGGCCATTTGGACACCGAGAAGACATGCAGACATGAATGCTTTATTATGTGTCATAAGGAATGAAGTTTAGTCATTATGTTGGCAGAATCTTGTTCTGAGTGATTGATCCAGAAGCAGAGTCCACATCCCATTTAGTCTCAATGGTTTTACGCTGCCCTTCTTAACATTATTTAAGACTAATGAGAGGAAGCTTGCCAACAGGGAGCTTTAAAGCTCATCAGTGCCCTTTCTGTAATAAAACACACGCTGCCTCTCATTATTTAGCATTAGGGTTTTTCCTTATTTACTGAGTTAAAGCTTTGAGAATTTAAGTGCAAATGTTGCTGCAGAAACAATGAGATTTTGTCTAAAACATCCTAAATGAAGAGCATGCTCTCTTCAGCTGACCTGGCAAACCCCCTGTCTAAAAATAATCCAACTCGGTGCTTTAAAATTAGCAGTTAAATCTTTTTCATGTGCCTGCATAGTGCCATAGCGCCCTGAACCAGAGACGAGCAGAGCTGCTGGTTAAGATGAGAAAAGGCGCTCCTATAATTCTTATATTGTTGATGTTGTCCTGGCATTTTAAATTCCCCAGCACCTCGTTTGATTCAATACCAAAGATACTATTTATTGTTTGGAGACCCACTCAAATAAACACTGTGTTTTAGGTGTTTTTAACATCTTCTTCTGCCATTTTCTGATACACATACATAAAACTAAGCTTAAAGGGGCCATACTATGAAAAAACAACTCTTTGAGCTTTTATGATATTTGTTTTGATTGATATTTAGTTTTTTGGGGTGTGAGGGGCTGTAAGCTAGCAGGACAGAGTGTAAACAGATTGATGATGGGAAATGGGGGCAGGCTTACTCCATAAACTCCTGCCGCTCTGCAGAAATTACGTCCCAGGAAACAACAGTTTTTTGTTTTTTTGCTAAAAGCGACATCATCATTATTAATAAATCTATCAAACATAATTTACTTTGAAATGTATTGTATTTTAGTTGCTGTGCCATAAATAAAAGAGCAGAAATTCTTGTTGAGTGGACTTTTGTGGTGGTGTGTAACTCATCTGCTGAATGGAAGAGTATGGAGGGGGGTGTTGCCGTGGCACCCAAGTGGAAACCAAACAGCTGTCAGGCAGTGCAGGCAGCATGGCTGTGTCGGGCCTGTGGGATATGGGCTGGACGTGTGACATGATGCTTCTCTGCTGTTCTTGCACCAAAGTTAAATAAACTCCCCAGGACTCGAGCTGGCATTGCTGTGCTAGAACTCAGCTGTTGGAAACAAAGCTGGAGCTCTGAGGTGGCTTTGTTGTTTTTTGTCATCTTCCACATTTCTTCTGTCATTATGGAATAAAGATCTGTCATGGAGGGAAGTTTCAAAGCCACATTTAATGACAGGTCTACTGGAAGGACTTGCAGAGATCCTGGGAGAATTCTCTGAGGTTTTCTGCCATGCGACTTGCTCCATTCCTTCTACATGTTTTCACAGATGTCTTTTCTTGCCTCTTGCATCTAATACTGTCTTTCAGCATAACTTACTCATTATTAACTATCAGGAGGTAGTGCCCGTCGTCTAGATTAGATGTTTTCTGAAGGGAGAGTGCGTGGACCTCAGACTTCTTCTGTTAGTGATATTTCTTTCCTCTCTAAACATAAAGTGCGTACAGGTCAAAGTGATGTTGGTCTGGCATATGTGTGGTCTAGAAAGATGTAATGTGTTGTTTTAGGCTTGTGCTACAGTTTGTCTTCCCATGTCTTGCAGCTGAGATATCAGCATGGCCTGACCACTCCAGACCTGCAGCAGACTCTGCCCAACTTGAAGAACTTCCTGGAACAAGGCTTGATGGTGCGATGGTAAGAAGTGCATACACAAACATACATGTTTCACTCTATAGATAAGATTTGTACATTTTACTTTTTGTATTTTTAAAAACTATTATACATTCTAGTTTGAATGGAACCTTTCAATGCAAGTAATGTATGAAGATTTCCTTCCTTGAAGTTAAAACAGAACCTCATGACATCCATCTTAAAACAATAAATACTCTAACAATGAAGTCTCTAAAGTTTAACTCGTCCTGTGTGAAAAGCTTCGTTTAAATCGGTTTAAATATGTCAGTGTTTCTAAGAGCTTCATAACCGTTAACTTAAAAAATAATATTCTTTTGCTTATTTATCGTATGTTCCATTATGAATAACTTCATGTAAGTTCTTTCTTGGATGAAAAATTCAATGTTTTTACTTTTTGTTAGTTTACTATTTATAGTAATTTAGATTTTCTGCAATTGAACAGTGTCGTTCTTCACTTTTTACAGTAAACAGAGATGTGATCAGCAGTAGTAATCCTTTTAAAACTTGTTCACATTTCATATTAACATTTGACAGAACAGAAAGAAAGTCTGAGTATAATCTGACCGTGTTCGGTTATTAGTCAACAAACTGATCAAATCTCAGGGTCGTTTTCACTACGTTTTCATTTCAGCGCAGCAAATGTAGTCTTTCTTTTTTCATGCTGTGTGCAATAATATAAATCACCAGTTAATCAAGGCTGATGACTGTTCTGATTGGTCCTTGTTTGTCCCAACGGTGCTCATGTCCCGCCCAAAACAGTATGAGACCCAGATCCTTACCTGCAGCAGGTAAAGGACCTGGATGGCTGAAACGTCCAGACCACCTGTGTCCACTCCGATCAGCATGAGCCCGCTCGCTCACACAGTGTAACGCTAACAGAGAGTTTACTGTCTCTTTTATTTAACTGCTAACAGCAGAGTTAGCCTCTGAGCTAGCTGTCACTCAGAACTTACCGGTCGTTCTGTAACTTCAAGAGGAGGATGAAGTTGGTCATTGTTGAATCTCTGTTGGTAATCCTTTTATCGCATGTTCTGCAAACTGTAAGTAGTATTTTGTTGACAACCTCAAAATTTTTATACCAGAACTAATAACAACGATCAGGAACTAGTGCTGAGTTTGATTGACAGATTCTTTGGCCCTCCCATTACTATTTGATTGGTTGTACTGTCGGATTAAACCAACTGATCCTAATTTGACTGGATATTATGTCAAAGATGCTCACACAGACGCACACACACCCCGACACACACACCCCGACACACACACACAGACACACACACACAGACACACACACCCCGACACACACACACAGAGACACAAACACAGAGACACAAACACAGAGACACCAGGACGCTCACACTGTGGGTGTGGTCTCAGAGGTCACGCAGTCTGTTTTTCAAGATGTTTTCTTAAAATTATTTTTGATATTCTTTTGATGTTCTTTTTTTTCTAATCTATTTCTTCCTTTTTCTAGATTTATATATATATATTCAATCTCATTTCTTGATGTGTTTTTAGCACTAAAAAAATGAAGACGAGGATCACCCTTTTTTTAATTGAATGATTGTGCTTCTATAGTTTTTATGATAAAATCTGTATTATAAATGATGTATACATCTTCCACTTTGAATTAATTTAACTCTTCAACTGGTTGAACTATTAACGTAAATCCAACGGATTCTGAAGGCGGAGAAAACCATCTTTGCGCTGACATGCACCGTTTTACTGCTGTAGAGTAATCCACTGGAGTTAATTGCATAAAGGGTCAGAGAGTTACAGTAATTCAAAGAGTATGGGCTATTTCTTGTCCGCCGGCGACAGCTCAGGCGTGAAACGTTGAAACAGGATATTTGAAGTTCACTCTGCTTTGGAAATGGCCGAGCATCGAGCTTTCACTCATTCATTTGTTCAATAAAACATTAAAAGAGAAGAAAACACATTCTTAATTACAGCTTAAGCCATATAGTTTAAAATATACCGTACTACACATGTCATAAAGTATGCTGGCACAGGACATTTTGATCTTTTTCAGATTGTTATAAGTGTTAAAATAGATTTTTAAAGTAAGATTGATCTGATAAGAAAATCATTGCGATGTGCAGCGCTCTGTTTAAAGGCTTGACATGTTTTTAGGGAGTAAGTGAAGTTAAATATGCTGTGCCTTTAAGGCTAGATCTTCCTTCCTTGTCATCTGTAAATCATTTTTGACTAAATTTATGCCTCATATGACTTGGAGCGATACCTCTGTCTTTTCTTCCGCTGTTTTTTGGCCTGTAAGTAACCCTCACTAAAAGCTGGAAGTTGGTATGCATCAAACTTCAGCTCCAGTGCCCTATAAAAGACAAAGCTGGCTTTGATCTCCCTTGATATACAAAGGTCAGCAAAGGGGAAAACTTGTATTGCACACATTAATTGTATAATCTTTTGTTTTGAAAGGAAAGAAGCCTTGAAAAGCCCAAGCTCTGAAATCAGCACTCCATCAGCCCATCTGCCTAATAGAAAGTGGAAGGGCCCAAAGATATGAGAGGAAAACAAGGTCCACTTAGCCTTAAGCTCTGTGTGTGTATGCAAGTGTTCACTTAATGCTTTCAAAATGGAACTGTAAGTTTTACTCAGTGGTTTGCCACAGCCACACTTGTGCATGACAGAGACACCACAGGGACAGACGCTGCTCTGGAAACTTCAGGCCTTCAGCCAAAACAAGAGGGAAACACAAACATCACTTTACCCCCAAAAAATAAGGAGGCACAGTCATAGAGCACAGAAATACTGTTGTATTATAATCATTTTTTTATCAAGCCAACATTTAACAATCAAATGCTTTCATAGCAGCATTATAAGATAGTAGGCCTGTGAAAGTTACCGTGTTAATATTTATCAAGGTCCTGCTGTGCAGCTTTGACATCAGGGTCATAAAACAAACTTGTTTGAGATTTTTTAAAATTAAAGAGATAATGTGGCATTTATTTGTAGTTCGACAAAAGGGATCTTTGATTTTAACAAATAGGCGGGAATTGAGCGTGCAGCAAGTGCACGCACAAAACGGCACCGTCTATTAAACATCCAAAGAGGAAACCAACCATTATTTTATTTTGGGATGGGGACCAACATGAATATTCTAGAACAGGGGTGTCAAACTCAATCACTAAAACTCAAACTCAATAGCTAAACTTTAAAATATTAAAAAAAAAAATGGAATAAAAGCCTAAATTATCCAAAACAGCTAGTGTGTAAATATTAGCCTAACTCCAAAACAGCCCAAAAAAAAACTTTAAAAAAAATTAAAAGTTACCCAAAACAGCTAGCATATAGCTCAAATATTAGCTAAACTCAAAAACAGCTTAAAAATCTTAGCAAATCCCAAAATAGTCCATAAAGCTAGCAGAATACCCATTTTTAGACGTTAAAATCTTAACTTTTTAACATAATTCTGAATAATAAAAAGGCAGAAAAATTATTCCAAAATAAATCAACTTAAACATTAAATAACTTTCAATATTTTACTCTCATAAGTTATAAAATCAGCACTAGATAACATCGGGCCATTAAGAACAATAAAATAAAATTACCTGGAGGGCCAGATCCGGCCCTCGGGCCTTGACTTTGACACGTGTTCTTGAACCATGAGCATCGGCGTTGCGTAAAGCTTACTGAAACTCAGTGGTTCACCGTGAAAGTCTCGCCCGCCTGTTACGAGAAGTTCAGAGCAGACAGACAAGCCTCCTGCTAAGAGCAGATTCAAGCCGAGCAGGACACCTGAAATCCAGCTGGATCAAACTAAAAAAAAACTATTATTTTCCAGAGATACCATAAGGACAATTTATGAAAAAAAGAAAAAGCTTTAAAAAATAATTAAATAAACAACAGAATTCCAGGGAAAATGTCAAATGGAAAGCAGAAATTCGTATTCTTTGGGCTGCCTGGAAGCTGAAACCACATAAGAAAGATCTCATCATGGAGCTGTGAGCTCTGTGATGTTCCTCTATTAACAGAATATATGTGGCCCAAATGTGGCTCAATGAGCCGCTTTTCTCCCTCACAATCTACTGGAATGATCGTGTTCACGCTTGAAAAGTTAAAGAATGTCAAAGACTTTGTGTTTAAGCCTCATTTGCGACGCCTCAGGTATTAAAGGGTTAAATAAGAGAGAAAAGTGTGAAAATCTTCATGTCTGAAAAAAGTGCATACAGTGTGTGGTGAGGAGTTTTGCAGCCTTAAAGTAACCTTCATTGTACTTCTCTGATCTCATCTATCGGCAGTTACATTCAGAGCATGATTCTGTATCTCATCATTGATTACAGTTTTGATCAGAAATTGGGAACAAATTCATAAAATGGGAAATAGACAGTAAAATCTGTCTTCATTTCTGAGGTGCAAGGCTTTAAATTCAACTTGAGGAAATTAGCTTGTAATTACGTTTCAGTCTTTTTTTTATTCAAATAAATCATTGTAAGTCAGAAACAGACGAGGTAGGGCTGGGTTGACAAAATCAATCGATTTAAGCTTAATAGACTAATAATCGATCCATAAAAATACAGATTGATTTAGCACATAAAGTTAAAGTCTGCTAACGTTTAATGGAATTCCCCATAGGATGGCTAATGCTAACACTTGGGTGACTAAATGAACATCTTCATAAACTCACAGACATTCATTTTACAAACTCTTAAGGAAATATTTTTAAAGTAACTTTGGTCTAAAGCATCGTTTTTGCTCCTACTTTCTTCTACTTCTGGAATCAATCAATCAATCAATCAAGATACTTTATTAATCCCCTGGGGGGAAATTCATTGTTTTTCAGTACAACCAAGAGTTCAAGGTTCACTGCGGAAGCGTCCACTGAGCGGCGCCCCTTATTAATTAGTTATGAATAAGGTGTACTCCTACAGCGCGATCACCACCTAGTGGTCAAACTGAAACGTCCTCCAGGAGAAGCAGAACAATGTTTACAATGTTAATGATCTGAACATTTTAGTTAGAACTTCTCCTTTAGAGAATCCATGTAACACTGGATGATTTTAACAATCTCAGTATTTCACTGATACATTTACAGGATGTGAACTGCATCAGATCAATATAGATATTTTCAAATTATATAATAGAATATTAATGTATTTCTAAACAAATGTATATAAATGTGTAAACTCAAAATTGAATTGAATTAGGAGGATCAAAGATTGAAAAAAAAATCTGTATTGAATCGAATCGTTTCGGGAAATGATAACCGATACCCAGCCCTAGACCAAAAAAATGCAGTTCTAAAAATATTGTATTTGTAACGTTGAGAATACACTGAGGGGGCCACAAGCTCCATTCTTTTACACAAATAGATCCATGAACATCTTTGTTTTCTTCGTCTGAGCTGGAATCTGGATCCGAACGACTGGATAGAAATGATACTGATCACTATTTTAGTTCCACCGGTAACGTTAGGTTGGGGATGTGAGGGGCTGTAAGCTAGTGGGAGAGTGTCAACAAAGCGAATGGGAGTGAGAGGGGGTTACTTCAGTCCAACAGTCCCATCCGCAACTCAGAGAGGAATTTCTAATGAACTGCTGCCGCTCTGCAGAAACTATGTCCTAGAAAACGATGGATTTTTAGTAAAATCTGAGTAAGAGCCACCGGTTTATGCTTCATCTTCCAAAATGGACATTGGAACTAAGACAGTAAAATTGCACATTACTAGACTGACGTTTTCATTTCCACTCCTGACATTGTTTTGGGTCCTGATATGACCAGATCTGCTGGTCTGTAACGGCTGACCAGAATGTATGTAAGTCTAAACTAGAAGTCGTGTTTTCTTCACTGCTCCTAATATCACTGTTGATGTTTCAAATAACAAAAACTTTCAGTTCATGGCTGCATGTTGAGCTGAACAAGCAGAGACTTGACCCGGAGCCTCTAGCCAGCTCATGGAAATCTTTGTGCAGACCAGAGCTCCTGCGATAGCAGAAAGGTCACTGAACTCGGCGTTTAAGTACCCCGGTGAATTACACATGGCTTTGGATCTTGGAAGAGGCAGTAAGATCCCCATTTAAGCAGATTTATGAGTTGAGTTTAGAGGCTGGGTGGGGTGTCCCAGAGCCTGAGACTTATCTGTTTGTGAAGAAAATATCTGACATACTTGGGTGAGCGCCTGCTGCGCTCTCTCAATCTGCAGAATGTGGAGTGTTGTCCTGCAGGCTGAACAAATACTTGGTGAATGCTGTAAGGTGGAGTGATTTACTAAGATCTTCAGTTGCCCCTGGATTAGAAGCCAGAGCGGCTGCTGACGGTTGAAGGGTGTTAAGCAATGGCCTCCTCAGGAAATCCCCGTCCCCCTGAAGCTGGTTGCTTCAGCAACAAATCCACTTTAAATCTCATCTTAACACAGAAACCGTTTGATCCCTCTTTTCTCCTTCACACAGCGACCGGCACCACATCTCCACCTCCATCCCAGTGCCCCCCAGGTCTCAGCTGGGTGTGTCGGAAATCAGCCCCCCCGACCGAGGCCTGAGAAAGAGGGCGAGCTCGGAGGCCGAGGCCCAGCCGAAGCTCACGCCGGCCCCCTCCTCCAGCTACGACACAACCAATGAGGTGCAGCCGCCACCTCCAACGGGCTCCACAGAGCCGCCCTCGGAAAGCAGCGTGGTCACGCTGAAGCAGACTGATGCCGCTGAGGCCAGGAAGAGGGACCAGGAGGAAGGGGGCGGGGCCAAACCGAAGAAGGAGGACGAGCAGCCCTGCACCACCTCTGCATCCACTTCCTCTACAACGCAGAACCTCAGCACAGTCCAGCACAGCAGCGTGACCAACGGCTCCGTGGTGCCGGGACAGGCGCCCGTCAGCGTGGTCCCAGAACTGCGTTGTTCTGTGGAGCAGGCCGAGGAGATCATGGGCACAGAGGCCACGAGCCTGGGGCTGGGGCTAGGGCTGGGGTTAGGGTTAGGCCTAGCAGATGAAGGCCGGTCCGAAGACTACCGCTGCATCCCCGTGGAGCATGCGGTGGCCGTGGAGTGTGACGACCACGTGTTGGGCGAGCTGGACGTGGCGGGTCTGGAGGAGTTCTCCAGGCGCATCTATGCACTCAATGAGAACATGTCCAGCTTCCGCCGGCCGCGAAAGAACTCCGATAAGTGAGGCAGTGAGGGGGAGCTGGAGGCTTCAAAGCTAGACTGAAGAACAGGGCCGGCTGATTTCTTACTGGCTGTTTTGCACTTGTTGTCAGCATTTCCATATTAACCCTTTCAACGAAAAGAGTCCAAAGTTTAGACCAAGCAGCAAGAAGACTTCATGCTGCTGCTGTTGGCACACGGATGGAAGGATTGGGCCCATTAAAGCATCATGTTTCTTCATGTGTTGTAGATTGTTTTGACCGAATGGCGGACCACTAAAACCACTCACCTTTATTTTTCTATTCCTGACTGGAAAGTTCTAGTCCGGCTTCCCGGTTAATCCGGGCTGTCGGCGAGCGCTCCTCCTCTGCTGAGTTCCAGCTTCTCCTCGGTGGTTTTCTTCTTCTTTTCAGGGCTCCTGCTGGGGAACTTGTGCCGCAGACAGTATTGGGACGTGTGTATGTGTGGCACTTCACAACAGCATGCAGTTAAAATAATCCACCAATGAGCTTCAAACACAGCGGGTTTGTTTTTACAGAGTCAGGCGGCAGCTGGAACCAGTCACTCAGTCAGACTTCCAGCTCAGGACTCGTTTCATCTCATCCATCGGACAGGCTGAGCTCCTCAGATGAGGGCGGGGGGCGGGACTACACACAAAATGGCAGGGAAATGGTGCAATTGTGTCTTTTCCTTTCTTCTTTTTGTTTATTTCTTGGTTGTACTGTGGGTTCTTCCGTGTGCGTCCCGGTCCGGTTGTCTTAATCCCAGTCTGTGAATGGCGCCGCCGTCTCCCTGATGTTAACGCTTTCTTGCACTGATGTTCTGTTTTTTGTGTTATTTATGTCTGTTCCAATGAAATCAATACATATTTTATTCCTTAGCAACATGGGTCGTCAGCGTTTCAGAGTTTTTCCTGTTCTGACTGTGATGGTGATCAGTGTGAAGGTCCGCCATGACACCCCCCCCACCCCCCGACATGTGGTTACTGGGAAGAAATGTATTTAAAGAAACTCAGAATATCAGTTCATTACGATTGTTTCCATAATCTGCATTACATTCAGTGACCTTGTACATAAACTTTTGTACGGCAGATTTTTTTTGGCTATTAAAAGTTTGCAGCACAACAGCATGGTGGATGTTCTGCCTGGACCAAAGACGTCTGACTGGATTCTGGTCGGACACAGATTTAAAGCAGAAACACTCCAGTGTATTCAGGAAAAACGTGAATAAAACAAATAAAAAACAAACTTTGACCTAAAGGGAAATCCTCTTTAAATCTCTATTGTTTAACACATATTCCTAACATTTGCTATCAGGTCTTACATGGTTCACATGAAGCAACACCACCAGGACTCAGAGGAGGAAGTGCTGCTGCACACATCCCGGATCCACTTCCTGTACAAAACTTTCTAAGAATCCCAGCAGAAATCTTCTAGAAGAGTCTCTCATGACCCTTTTTATTCAATAAAAGCCTCATCAGCGCTCTCATGGTGAAACAAATACATCTTCCCCACTCTGGAAGTCCGCCTCTAGTTCACAGCCCGAGATGTGCTCTAAACCAATCACAGATGCTGCAAGTGTTGAGCTCGCCTCTGATTGGCTGACGGGCGTGGACCATTTCACAAAGGTGCAGTCAAACAGGTGAGTGGCTAACCGACTCTCGTAAACGGAGTGGATTGTGCAGATGTTACAGTTTATGATTTTTGTGTTTTTGAAAAAAAAAAAAACAAACAGAAAATAAAGCAGCTGAGAAGGCAGGTTTGAAAAGGGAGTTTAAATGTCATAAATGACGGATTGTTCTTGTTTTACTGCAGATCCATTATTATTAACTGTTTGTAGTGCAGAGTGGGCGAAGATGAAAACAAAGACATTCAGACTCAAATAGGATCAAATAAATTGGTCTTAAAACCAGGCTGATGATTACTGTAACTTTAAATCAGATGTCCAGAGTGTGTTGAGCAGTTTGCTGCTCAGAAACAGTGCAGCCCATAATATAACTTGGGTTGGGTATCAATAATAATTTCCAGATTCGATTCACAAGAGTCTTGATAAATTCAATTCCTTTTTTTTTTATTCTTTCAATCCAGTAGATTCCTTCACAATCTCCTGGAATGACCACATTAGTGCTTGAAAAGTTACGTTAAAGATTCTGTGTTTGTACCTCAGGTGTTAAAGGGTCAATATGTTTACGTTGCATTTTTATGATGCCATGTTTAAAGAAATTCCAGCTAAACATTGTATTTCTGGGTATTTCTTTCTGCAGGTTTCAGTAGAGATGCTGCAGCTGATTCAAAGTGTAGTTGGAGCATCAAACTGATCCTGATCTCATTTAATCCACTGACAGTCCAGGATCAGATTTTGATTCAAATTCTTGTTTTTATTTTAACTCGCTCACAGGTACTGCACTCTCTCACCTCTCTACTTTGCTTTTTAAAAGGTTTCTACACTGGTGGGGATCACACGTCTCCTAAAGTCTTTAACAAACGCCACCGGCCGTCAGAGAGGCCGCCGTCTCTTCCTCCACTGCCTCAGCGTCTGACAGGCTGACCTTATTTGTTTTAAAAGTTTTCTTTTTTTATATTTCATTTTTGTATTGTATTGGATTGACTGTGTGCAGAACTTTGATTGTGGTCACATTGCTGTAAATCAGGAGCAAGACAAAAAAAAATGCAGTTAGCTTGGAGGCTGTAAGCTAGCTAGTGTAAACAGAGAGCTCTCAGTGACGGGGAAGGGGTTGCTGTGCATCAACCGTCCCACCCACAACTCAGGGGTGAATTTCTGATGAACTCCTGCTGCTCTGCAGAAACTATGTCCTACAAAACAACACTATGGAGCTATTTTGGGGGCATAAATATTAGAAATAAAAAGTTAAAACCCATCAAAGGTGGGATTCAAACCTGGGTGAGTTCTAGCAAAATATTGACTGGTCCTGCACAGTACCGCTGCACCACCTGCAGCCGATTCTGCACATGGTGTTCTGTAGGCTTAATAAGGGCGACCCACCACAGAGCCGTTTTATCCTAGCAGAAGGACGTTTTCTACGCCTTTATTTAACACAATGAGATGGCGCTTTGAACGGGTTAGAACAGCGTTTTGGACGCGCGGTTTGTACACGATAAAACTCTGCTTTTAACACCCGCCTTGGGACAACTTCAGACTATGATAGTACAGACTAAACAGACATTTTCTGATCCTAATTATCACAGTTCCCTGAGTCAGCGAACACACCGGGACTTAAGTTACCACCCTCATCAATTTTGATTGGTCCTTCGTGTTAGCCCCGCCCCTATGCGCCACAATGGGGCCAAAAGTTTTGAAACGGAAGTTTTCAGATTCAAAAACAAAAAAAAAAAAAGTTGAAACTGAAAAAAAAGTTTTGAAATGAGTATTTAGAGTTTTGAAACCTAAAAAACTGAACATTTGAAGCTAAAAATTTTTATTTTAGAATATCAGAATAGCAAAAAACTTTGGAGATTTTACTTTTTTTTTGGCCAAACGACAATATTTTTTTCCAAATGTCTTTTTTGTGTTTCAAATATGTATGGCCCAGATTTGGCTCCTTATAACAGAGGTTTTTAGGTTCTTTCTAAAAACAGCATCATCATAATTAAAAGACCACGGGGAATACTTTGAAAATAGATCAGACGATGACTGGAGTGGGTCTTTATTAAAAACCTAACGTTTTAGACTTTTGATGCTTTATATGATACTAAAGTCCTCAGTTATACAGATCATGAAAGAAAAAGAGATGCTTCTAAAAACAAAGAACCCGACAACTCTTAGCTGCTGCTTTTCTGTTTCTTCCTCTCAAGGCTCAAACCTTTGTGTTGGATTCTTGACTCAAATCCTGGGATTCTGCCTACACATCCTGAAGCTTCATAACTTGGGTCAGGTATCACATTCAGCCGGGGCCAACACTGATTAGGGTTTAGATCCTTCACCTCTGAGCTCAGCCTCTGCGCTGCAACTGGAGCTCTTTATTGGCGGATGACATTCCCAGCGTAGGGCGGCTTTACAGGCACGCAGAGACGCACACAACAGCTCCGGTGTCGTCTCTGAGGTTTGACCCGTCCCAGGCGGATCTGCTCCGGCACGGCCCATAGCTCACCTGGCCGGTCAGCCCCGCTGTGCGACCTGGTTCAGCTGTTGAAGCCATTTCAGAATCCCACATCTCCAGTTTTCCAGCCATAAAACATCCATATCTGTACCAATATTTTCCTTTTTCAGAGTGAGACTTTCTCAGGCGTTCATGCAACTCTGCTGGAATCCTGCAGGATGTGTGCTTGACATGGAGTTTCACTGCAGCAGCATCATCAGAGATGTTCAGACATCCAGCATATTTCAGACTCACAGATCTGCTCTTTTAAAGGCTTGCTAGAAAATTCATGCTTGCAGACACTGTGGTTTCTGGTAATTGTCTTCAGTACTAAACGATGTAAGTGACACCTGACATATGAACGAACAGAAGAAAAGTCCCCAAACCCACAAAGGTCTTCTCAACAGTCCCCTTCAGCTAACGGCAGGAGACAATGGGAAAAGGCATATCACAGCACATGAGGTAAGACTAGCCTGCTGCGCGGTACATGAAGATGCACTTTCACACCTATGCCTCCGTTTGGGATGAAAGGCCGTGGTTCTGTTACACGTCCTCGACTGTCCAGACGGTTGTGGATGAGAATCATCACCGCTCGCATCGTTTCATTAAACACGATAAGCTTAAACGGAAAACATGCGACGGAAGCGCTTTGCTTCAGGCTCTTTGACAAAGATCCTGACAGGAGAAGACAAACAAGAGCAGCAGAGAGAGGAGCGGTGCCTCTGTAAGTTTGGTCGTCCTGAATTGTGTTTTGGGTTAAGTCCTGCTCTGTTTTCTGTTGGAGTAATGCTCTGTTTTCAGGTTTTTCCTTCACTTACCGTCACACCAGGTTTCAGTTTCAACCACCCACAGCTGTTTCTGTTTCAGTTTATTGCTCCTCTGTCTATTTAAGTCCATCGTTTTCAGGTGCTCTGTTCAGCCTCCCTTTTGGTCGATCATAGTTTAGTTTAGTCGTAAACGTATTTATTGAATTCCTTGAGTTTCTGCCACAGGTCTATTTCCCTCATGTTGTTCCTCCTGGATGGGACGGCGAGATGAAGGCCTCTCAGCCAGATGTGTTGGAAAGTGAACACCGAGGATCCGGCTGGTCTCTGAAATCACGACTCTGAAATAAAAGCAAAGGTTCCGTCTAAACGGAGGCTTCCTTCTTTAGTTGCATTTTCACAAAAGGCTTCGGCAAGTATGAAGGTAAAAGCTGGTAAAATAACACACGGGGATCATTTACTCTAAATCTGTGCAGTGCAAATGTAAAACTCACTGCAGTGTGTGGACAAAGAATAACTGATTCATTTATTGTTTCAATCTCTAAAACTTGTTTTTTAAACAGTGACACACTTGATGAAGCAAGCGAGGCCTGTAGTCTCCCATCACGATGTCTAAATAACACTCAGGAAGTGCATGATGGGCTCCATATGCGCTTCAGAGCCTCCATACAGTGTAACATCAGTACTCCACCACCATCCAGACACAGGACCTGACCATCATGCACTGGGAAAGTATTCAGCTGAGCTCACCCAGAGCAGAGCTCCAGTTCAAGGCCGTCCTAAACTCCTGATTCTGGTCTGCCTGTTTTAAACCTGCTTGTAAATAGAGAAAGTTACCCCAAACAGAGAAATAACTCGAAATAAATAGAGAAAGTTACCCCAAATTAATCGAGAAAGTACCCCGAATAAAAAAGTACCATAAATGAATAAAGTACCCCAAATTAATAAAGTACCTCAAATTAAAAAAGTACCCTAATATAATAGAGAAAGCACCCCAAATAAAAATGAAAGTACCCAAAATATCAAAGAAAGTACTTCAATTGAATAGAGAAAGTACCCCCAAATACAAATTAATAAAGTACCCCAAATAAATAGAGAAAGCACCCCAAATTAATGGAGGTAGTACCTTAAATTAATAAAGTACCCCAAACAAGTTAAATTAAATTCCTGGGTGCAATCATTGACAGCAAATTAATAGGAAACCACACATTTGACACATTCAGAGTAAAATATCAAAAAGTATTGCAATAATAATTAATAAAGTGGAATATGTTGTTAAATAAAAATCACTGCATACATTGTGTTATTCTCTAGAAATGGAACATTTAATATATAGCATTGAAGTGTCAGGCAACAAAATGGTAACGCATAAACAAAAGTGATGAAATATCTGATTATTTACTGTGAAAATGTGGATTTTGGGAAAAGAGAAAATATATATAATATAATACATGTTTTGTTTTACATGTTTAAGATGAGTCTAATATAATCTAAAAAAACTGTGATTCTAACAGGGATAAAGCCTCACCTATGTTGTTTGAAATTTAAATTGAATGTAAAGTCTTTCCTTCCCGAATGCTGAGGCAGAGTGATGATTGAACCTCATGAAATAATTCAGTGTTAAACAACAGAAGTCAGTTTTAATGACAGGTTTATGGGGCAAATTTAGGAAAAGACATGCAATTCATAAAAATGACATGAACATAGAATCATTTGCCAAAAAGACAAATAAGGTAGATGATTATAAATGACTGAACCTTGTTTATAGATTAGGATGTGGTGGTACAGTCGTGGTTTAAGGAGAGGGTTCGTATCCTCTCACTGCTGTTGTTAAAGATGTTCTAGAATCAAACCTGGAAAAATACTTCACTTTTATTCACTAACATTTTTTCTATTTTCTAACAGTAAGTCAATCAATAATAAAAAGACATGAGCTGTAAGATTAAAAAAAGGAGAAAAAACTTCTTCAAACTTGTGTTGGAGAATAACTCTGTCTTACTTACAGCCATTGAGCCAGAGGAGATATTTGTGAGATTTATTTACGAGGGAGAGACGTCTAGAATAAGCCTTCTAGGTTTTTAAGGACACAGAATTCTCCTTTCATAATAATAAATCCTGTTGGAATCTCTTTTCTTTACTGGGTCGGTATGTTCTCTGAAGCTGCAGATTATCCGAGCAGTCTTCAAATGTGATGTGGGACAGACAAAACCATCAAAACCAATTTACTTACAGAGCTCACTTACAGCCGGCCCAACATTCATGGCTGTGAGGAAACAGAAGCACCGGCGAGAACGCTCAAAGTCCACTTTAAAAGGCCTAAACAGGAAGTCAACAGGAGGATTTATTTGTGGTGAGACGGCAGTTAACCAGCACCACCACTATGATGTGAGGAACAAGGACTGAGAAGTCTCATATTGGTGTGAAGAACAACACGGACGATGTATGTCGTCCTTACAGACCTTCACAGTGCGGAGCATCACTTTGAAACATGTTTACTCATAGATGTATCAGCTATGACTCTGATACTCAGTGAAATGCTTGATAGTACTTACAAAAACCTGGTTGTTAAAGTGAAGCTTTACTGAGAATTTGTCTTCAAAACAGAGTTGTGTCCTCTAAAGCTGCATTCGAACGCGATTTGCATGACAAATTCGTGTGCCCCGCCCCTTTTCGTCGCACGCTGAATTTGCTGGTTGTCGCCTGTCAACAAATGTGTTCCTGAGCTTGACGCCACGGCCGTGTGTGGGAGGAGCTACCAGCTAATGTTTTTAGGATGATCGCCATAAGGAAGTGTCTGTGAATATCTCAATTAGAATGTTGAGAAATCAGGTTTATTTATTGTGATGAGTTCTACAAGAACATCAGTAATCATGTCTCCATGTTTGGGTTTATATGATTATCATTAAAGATTTTCCCGGTACAGGAGTCTGTGTCTGTATGACAGCCGCTTCCACAGTGTTTCTGTGTCTCTGTGGCTGAGCTTGAAAGCTCACAGTCTCATATTAACCTGAGGGGGGGAAAAAAAATGAGGAGACCGTTTTCCTTTTATTAATGTCTCGATGAGGCCAGAACCAGAAGCATCCGCACCCCACAGCGGCTCTCTATGCCGGCGTACCGAGTCAGTGAGCTCCAAAGCCGGTGATCTGTCCAGATGTATCCCGCCTTCACCCCAAAGTAGCCGGATGAGCTCTGCAAACCTGCGGCTCCAGTGAGTAAATGAAAAAGAGGAAAGTTCAGGACAAAAACACTTGTTTTGGATAAGTATTCTACCCGCTGATCAAGTCACTGAAAACGTCACGTGCCCAAAGCTGAGTGTCTGATTGGCTGATGCGACAAACGGCTATCTGCCAATCTTTAGATCTTTAAATGTTGGCCACACTACCCAATTCGCAGGGCACACCAGCTTAAAATTGCATTTACAGATGAACAACGGCATTATTAGTTTTTCCTCAGTCTATTTAATATTTTACATATGACAGTCTATGTTTAACTGTCAAATCTAAAATGTGAGAAGAGTGCTGACATGGTTGTTAAAAACTCTTCTGGAAGCATGTGAAACATTTGCTAATGTTAACTTCATTCTTTGAACATTTTAGTTATTTACTTTAGTTTGTTGTGAATTCCTGTATTATTATGTAAAGAATTAAGGGGCGAAGTGAAGAGAGAAACCCTGCGAGACCCTCTCTGGGAAATGTGGTTTTTCAGGAAAAGCTTGGAGCCGAGCCGTCTTCAAGTCCTCCCAACAGGTTTAACAAGCCTGCACGTAGATTGACTGAAGCCGACCGGCTGAAGGATGAAGCTTTCATCTTCACAAATGGAAGAATTTCCTTTTGGCTGCAGCGCCTATGTGGATGATCGCCCGCAAAGGGCAGCAGATTTCCTCAGAGCAGAGCCTGGCGTTCACTGTCCAACTCTTGTTACTGACTTATTATTCTGTCAGCAAAGCTAAAGTCAAGCTTAGGAGACTAAGCGTTGAAGCTATTTAATGTGCATGTGTAGATGAGTGTCCGTCACTGCCTGCTGCAATTTATGAATGAAAAGAAGCAGAAAAGGATGAATGGACTGCACCGTTTTCCCCTCATGGTTTTTAGGTGTTTCTCAAAAAGAAGCCTCAAAACAACCACAACTTTAACCCTTTAACATCAGAGCTCCAGTGTTTATGTTCTCTGATAGTTTTTTAATTGTTGTCATGGTCAATGTAATTCCAGTAGAATCTACTGGAATTACATTGATTGTGTTTACACTTGTACAGTTACAATAAGTTAAAGATTTCGTATTTAAGGACCACTGGCAATGCCTCGGGTGTCTAAGGGTTAAACCAGATCAGACAGGAGTGAACTATATCTGAGTGTGGACTGTGTGGGGATCTCCACTAGTGATGAGTTTGGTCTACATGTAAGTGGATCAAACATACAGCTCAGATGTAGACTGACAAGGTCAAAACATTTTCTCCAACTTTCTTGAAATATTTATTTTACATTTTAAATTATCATATTTTTTCATAAAGTGGTTCTAGGCTGGGTAGCAACATATATATGTGTGTGTGTGTGTGTTTTATAAACTTTATAAACTACATATAAACATATATATATATATATATATGGGGGGTGTATGTCTATATGCAGTTTATAAAGTTTATAAAACACACACACACACACATATATATATATATATATATATACTGTATACACACACACGGAAGCGCCGCGAAGCGGAGTGTGTGCAGAATCCGCTTCACCTCCAGTATTTTTCCATGACGGTCGACAGGCGCTTCTGCTCAGCTGTGGTTATTTACAGCTTCTACAGTTAATTTGTCATTGTCCATTTTGACTTGTTGCCAATGGCTTTCTGCCTCTCTCTCGCTGATTGTGTTTTAGACACCCAAAACCACACCCCAGTCTGTAGTCAGCCCACTATATTGATGTGTTTTTACACTCACGTGACTCTGGTTTGTCACAAAAACTCCGACAACTCAAGATGCTTGTATAAATGTTTTGCTTCCAAATTAACTGTGGGAATTTCCCAGGAGGTGAGCGCAGTTAAAGAGCACGCCAGCCTGTCCGCCATGTGGACACACACAGGCAAGCACACACTCACAGCGAGCCTGAATGGAGAAATGGCATCAGCTGTCTCAGAAGCAACTCAGAAATATCCTGATAATCACGGAGGATAATTATCATCCAGCACACGCTTTTTAATGGACAAAGAGACAGAGTGACAGTCATCATGGAAAGGTCACAGTCTACTGTCCTGGATTAAAAAAAAAACTCTTCACATTGAGCAATACTCCCATTTTATTTAATAAATGTTTACAAAGCATGATCAAAAGTCTTTTTTATTAATAAGGATCGGTAACAGACATTCTTCGGCCGTGGGGGGGTGAGATGGTGACTGAGGGTTCTCCGTATTTGCAGATTTACTGAGGTCTCCGGTCCCTCGCGAGTTACTGGGGAATACTGTATTTTCATCTCTACAGTCTGTTTAGATACGAAAGTATGATTGCATATGTCAATAGTGGTATTTTGTTCTGAAAATTTGGTTATATTTTGAAAATTGACCCGATTTTCTCGTGTGTCTTGGTGGAACTTCCTGCCAGGATTGATGTGGATCGCTCGCCGAGGACCATGGGTCTTCGCATATGGTGTAAACTACACCGTAGATTAACAAGGGTGCCGGATGGAAGCGGCCTCCTCTTCACGGTGCTGCCGTGTGTGCTGTGAACAAGGCGTAACACAGGTCTGACCTAAAGCTGATGCTTATCGCTTTTTTCTTTTCATCGGTAAACACATTACAGAAAAATCTGTGTGTTTTGTTTTGAAAGCAAACTACTTCGCCCATAATGTGAACAAGCCAGAATGAATGACTTTTTTAAGGACAAGAAAAAAAAAGTACCCAAAAGCCAGTTGTAGTAAATATAACTTTCACTGAAAACAGACAACAAATAAATGATGAATAAAGTGCATTACACTACCATGAATATAAGGGAAACCTTTTGAAGGGAAACAAATGCATTTTGTCACAGAAAACCTTCAGTAATGGAGAGGTTTTATCTACCAAAAAGTAAGAATGGAGCTAGACTTTAGCTCTCTAAAAAGTTAACCACAACACAATAGAGATAAAAAGATAGAAGGAAATCATCAGCCTTCAGTCACCAAAGTGTATGTAATATTTAAAGAAACATGACAAATTTAAGTCGTTAATGAAAAATGTCTTTATATACTCGCTTTTCTTACAGGCTTTTTCATAAGTAATATTACTTCAAACATTTGATAAATGTTCATTTAACATACACCATAGGTACTCGATGTGTACTTACGATGTACTCCTGTGTGACTACAGCTCTCTTTCTTTGTTTTTACCTCTATAGTTCACGTCAGTGACTTTATTGTTTTGGTTGGAACTTCTTTAACAGCAAAATCAGAAGAATGAATACAACACCCAAACACTCAGTAGAATACAGACAACATAAACTCAGACCTGCTGAAGCAAACAAATAAGAAATGTATTAAACAAACGAATAATTAAAATGCCTAAGATGCATCCTACTTAGCTGTTTAGCAGTCAAATTAAGGTTGGTAAAAAACTTGATGCAGCTTTCTTTGTCCTGAATAGTAAGGATCTGAATCTGTGACCTGAGGGCAACAGACTGTAGTGGCTGTGCAGAGATTGAGTGGAGATCGGTAAACCTTTACGTTTAACTCTTTTAGTGGAAATGATCATGAGTGACTCCTGTTCCTGGCTCATAATTTTACTACGGGTTTGAATGACTGCTAATTGTGTTACTGTTACTGATTGAACCAAACCAAGCAACATTGTTGAATGAAAGGATGGATTCAATGAAGCTTTTATCAAATCCACAAGGATGGATGTTTTGAAGTCACAAACACACTTAGATCATTTTATCTGTTTTTTTCCTAAAACAAAAAAGATTTGTGACATCCGACATTGATTTGATGACCTCAGATGTGTCCAGACTCTGAGAGGCAGCTTTTCCATGATCTGTGAAACACGTCACACGTCATTGTCTGGATGTTTGATTTAGAAGTCTTTTTAGTGAAGCTTAGCATATTTGATTTACTGCAGTGAACAGCTCCCTTCAACATTTTTTAAGTCATTTACTTAAAATATAATCTTTCAGAAATCCCTAACTGTCGCCAGCGAGTCATTACCTGCAGGCTTTTTCTATTAAATTTGTCACTAGATCTTTAACATTGTCGTGTTGAGACCTGCGGGGTCTGATGGGGTCACTCCATTTTCTCTTTCACATTTTTTCTGAAAGTTGCATGCTCTGACCTTGGGTTGAACTGGCTTAGGCATCCGCTCCTAAAAAGATTCACAACTGTCTTTCGTGTTTCCACTTGTGACTAATAATTCCCACTGTACAATTATGCATACACACCTGGCTGCTCCAGAGCTGCAAATGATCAAAACACATGCTTTCAGACATGCTTCCACATGGTCTGCAGCATGGAGGCTCCCAGGCGCTCTTTGTTTTCCCACTAAGCAGAAATGCACAGAGGCATTGTGTGAATGAATGCTGCTCTAACGCAACTTTCCACACAGACAGAGCTCTGAGTTTTACAATAGACTTTACTGAGTCCATAAAACATCTCATAAACGTTTCTTTGCATTTTCCCATATGATAAGCAGCACCTTAGGGACGCTTTGCAGCAGTCATATATGCTTTGTTTATTGTCTACGTTTGGTGAAAGAACCTTCTCGCAGTTCCTGAAGAAATTACTGTGTACTGTAATTTTTCTACTTTAAGCCCCATTAAGTAGTCTGGGAACTAAAAAACTAATAAAATGCTGTTTCAATTCTAGAAATGTGGAAAATAGAATAGGTGGAAAGTGGAGTTTTATTTTCAATGTTGGTCATGAAGCTGAGCTGTTCAGCAGGAGAGATGCCTGCTGCTGCTGCCGCCGCCGCCGCTGCCGCCACCACTGCTGCCCCTGCTGCTGCTGGTGATACCACCACCACTGCAGCTGCTGCCGCTACCGCCGGCGCTGCCGCCGGCGCTGCCGCTGCTGCTGCTGCTGCTGCTGCTGCTTAGCTGAGTGTTAATGAGGCTGAAAGAGCACTTACTCCTTCACCACTTTCCCTCTTTTGGCTCTTGTTTCCGTTGTAATAAAACAGCCCTCCATGCAAGCTGGAGATTCTTTTGTGTCAGCTGCATTTAAAGAAAGTTAGGCACTCTTTCCTTCTTGTCAGGAGATAAAAGGATGAAAATGTCCATTTCGGAAACACCAAACCAGAACATTTTTATGTGTCTAGTAGGGATAAAACAGTAATAAATTGAAGAAAAAAACAGCACTTTTATAAAAAACAATACTGGTAACTTAGAGAGAAGCTCTCCTCGTCCTGCAGCTGAGCAAGCAGGTTTTGTTGTTTCATGTGGGCTTCTGTCATTTATTCCTCAGGTAAACAGAGTGTATATTTGTATTAACCCCTTTTCCATTTGAGGCTAAACTTTATTTTTATGAATTACTTATTATTATAGTTTATTTCTTCTACGTTTCAGACCAGTTGGAGGAGAGCGCGAGTGACGGGGGGAGGAGTAAAGAAAACATGGAGAGGAGAACAGGAGGTGAAGCGGGGGAAGGGTGATCACAGAGAGCAGAAAAATCATCCCCGCGGAGATAAAGAGGAGCTTCAATAGCAGAAGCAGCTTGAGGCCTGATGTTCTCGGTGTCGAGCATACATGCTAACTGAAGTGCTGAACTGTGGTGCTCAGCCTTAAAGGCCAAAGAACGCACTGAGGTATTGTCTGCACAAACCTGCACATCTCTGTGCCGATGTGCACGTTCTGCCTCTACAGGCTGACTCACATGGATGTGTAGTGTATTTTCCACACTGTGCACCTTATAATCCAGAGTGTGTTATATATGTATATCTGGATTCATTCTGCTTACAGATGTTGAAGTGATTTTGAGAGGTACACGGCATTCTTTCAAAATGTCAGTTAGGTTTTTTACAAGTTATAAAAAACAAAGTTCTGTGATATTGGGATTCACAAACACAGCTAACATGTAACAATGTCGGGCTGTGTTTTTTACGTGCTACTCACAAAGTTGGGAGTTAGCTCAGTCACAGCAACGTTGCTGACCAAACCAAGAATTGGGGGAACTAACTGGTAAAATCCCCAAACAGAGCAGCATGGAGACATTCAGGAGCTATTAAGGAAAAATAGTTTCCCTCATCCACAGATGCAGACTCTGGACTGTAGGATGTTTGAACATGAGTTCAAATGTCTTTGTGCTCTTCTTCAGGAAATCCCAGCCTAATCTAAACCATTTTAAAGGCATTGAAATTCAGTTTTTAAGAGCCCGAACAAACCCCAAACTTGTAATGTCTGAAAGGCAAAAATGAACCCAGTCAGTAGAAGGTCCACTTGGGATAACTTAAAAAACAGGATCTCATCTCTCAAGACCTGGAGTCAGACCCCTGCATGCTTCAGTAGTAAACCAAGCGTTTGGTTCTCCTTGAAAAACTGTGATGCCACACTCATCCCAGCCAAGTAATGCGCATTCTGAAAGATGTGTTCAGCCCTTGGGGTTCACACTGGACTGTTGCTACCAGATACTAGTACAAGTGTCTGAGGTTGAGAGAGTCTTGTTGGTGCCAATCTGGTGAATCTTACCCCAGGCTTGTCCTTTCACAGCTCCGGTCGGATAAATAAAAGACTCAGAATTCTAGCTGGACACAAACAGCAACTTCTCCTTCGTAATCATTTTTCAAATATTTGGCACTTTTGTGAATTAGAATGGATACAATCTTTATATCACTTCCAAATCTGAGTTTGGTTTAACTTTCAATGGTTCCATGTTTGAAGGTAGGTAGAACCCAAAAACGTTCTCAAAAATGCGCGAGCTACATGTGAACGTCAGAGTTTTGAAGATGGAAGTTTGACGTGTGCTCCACACATTTCCATCAACTTTCCATCAAAAGCGATTGCTTGAATGCATGATGTGTGTGGCAGTTTCACCTCTCTGAAACTCCACACAGAACTCACACAAGCATAACAGACACTTGGGGACCAAGCTAATGCTAGTTTGGTGAGTGCACACACTCTACTACAAAACATCTGAGCAAGATCCCTGATAACATATTACAAACACACATGCACACAGTTTTCAATTCCTTTATTATTTTGGGTGGTTTGTTTGGATGCATCATGTTAAATGGTTTTTCTGCTGCTGACTTGTGTTTCCTTACCTTTCAGTTGTACTTCCTTGGTCAAAGGATCTGAGCTCTGATTTTGCTGGGCTTTAAATTGCCGAAAACATCGTATTTCTTCAACTTGAATCATTCCATCCACTAGAAACCAAACAAGAGTCACAGGGACAATAAGCTGCTTAGCATTTTCAGGGAGGATTTGGGAACTTTTTGGTGAAAAACCACCTTTTCTACATGGGGATTAACATGAGATTGACACAAAGATTTAGAGCTTAGGCTGCTGTATTGTAATGGAAGACACAAGGCCCAAAACCTTGAAAGGAGACTGGCCTTATTGAATGTTTTGACTGCAGAAGCCCCGCCCCTCTCCAAAGCATGCCATCTCTGGCTCCATGGAAGCAGGCATCAGTATTATCCAGCTTTCATTAAAACCTTTGTGAACTTTAGGACATGTTCCCACCTTGGAGCAGACACTTTCAGACAACGTCTCTCAAATGGAAACTCATAACTTTAATCAGAATATCTCTGTTCATTTTGAGTCTTGAACAAACTGAAGAACGGGAGTCAGGTCAGCCATGTTTTTGCTATGCAGATCAATGAACATCAAGAAAAGAAGCCAACACGTTGTAGACTAGAGAGCGACCAAACAGCTGACATGCAGCAGTGACAGAGAGAAGAGATTTCCAGAGGAAGGCCGCATCACGTGACCACCCTGCTCTGTCTGCCATGGAGAGCTCTGCTGTGGATTTATTAAAACGAAAAGGTCTTAATTTAAGAAAACTCACAAATGACTGGAAAAAACATGGGCCCACATGAGGTACCTGTAGTGGGGGTTGTTTGTTCTTGGCTGTGTCAGGAGGATGCAGAGCCCTCTGGGAACAAGACAAAACAATAAAGCTTTCTCAGCAGTAACAACACAGAGGCCGTCATGTCTTCCAGCTGGCTTCCTCGTTTCACCTTGTTCCTGAGCAGTAGTAGAGGTCCATTCCTTTTTCAGCTTTGTGATGCACAGCAGGACAAATTCAACAAAGATGAGTCTCTCTAGGAAACCGGGTCAACAGTGGTGCTGACCCAATAGCAGTTCCTCGTCATCCTGCAATAATTCATAGGAGTCTAAATCCATGTGTCATGATTCTATGCTTAGGTTTTGTCATGTTTTTGTCATGTTCTGTTTTGAATCGTCCCTCGGTCACATCAGTTTCAGGTTTGTCAGGATCCACAGCTGTCTTCATTTCTGTTAATTACCCTCACTCTATTAAAGTGTTGGGTTTCCTGTTCGTCATTGTCAGCTCATCTGTTCTGTTCTGTCACTGGTTTGGTTGCTCATGGGTTTTTGTCATGTTTCAGTTAACTAAATATTTTAATTTTCTGTCACCAAGCCTAGTCTCCTGCGTTTGGGTCCACCACATCCTGACACAATGTCCAGCAAATTCATTTGCTCACTGCATGTCCAGGTACAGCACAGGCTTTCCTGGGAGGCTATTCTAGCTGTATGCTTCAACTTGCTTCATGTTTCCTTTTGGGGAATGTTTCAACATTTGGAATGATCCAAACGTCAAACTCTAACTTTAATTCAACCAGCAAGTTTTTTTCCGGTTGGAGGTGATGAGACCAGATACAGAGCAAAAATTTTAATATCTTTGTTTGTATTTCACTTTAAGCAAAAAGTGACATGAATAGTTTACAACTGGATGTACTTTATTTCACATAGAAGTTTGATGGCATCACTATGGTTTATGGAGCTTAAAGCTGCTGCAAAAACCCTAAAAGAAACCAGCAGGTCATGTGACCACAGAGAACCACCTTGTGCGGCTCTCAGAGAACCATGCAGAGATACTCAATGGAGACAAAAACGACTGAGAGGAAGGATAGAATTCAGCCTTCACCCGAGGACTTGGTTTCTCAGAAATGAACAGAAGACTTCTGCAGGTTCTTCCAGAAGCAAGTTCTTCTGTTTCTCACACAACAAATGATGCCGCATCCTGTGATGTTCTTGAGGTTCAACATCCATCCATCCGTTTTCTTGACCGCTTTGTCCCTTTCGGGGTCGCGGGGTGCCGGAGCCTAACCCATGTTCTTGTGGCATTTTTCCGATGATGGAGGTCATTTAGAAAAACACAATTAAGCTCAAAATTGCATTTCTAGATATTTCTTTATTTAAAATGTTGTGTCATAGTACCGGTATAAACAAAATGTACTTTCACCCGAGTAGATGTGTCTCTTCATGTGAAGCTACAAGCTGGTTTCTCTGGTGCCAAGTGTTCTCTAATGCTGACAGAAATCCTTTACGAGTTCGTTTCACTTGTCATTTTGCAGGATTGAGTCACCACGTCTTGGCAACAACTTACCTGTCTGACCATACAAGTACAAACTTGAGATTTAGAAAGGGCTGTACAGCGGTGCGGTCTCACCTCACAGTGAGAAGAAGGTTTAAATCCTGATCTTTCTGTCTGGGTTCTTTCTGTGTGCATGCTCTCCTCGAGCATGTGTGGTTTTCTCTGGATACTCCGGTCTCCTCCCTCTGTCCAAAAATGTGCTATGTAGATTGCGGTGATGTGCGGTGAGGTTCACGGCTGGCGAGGCACTGACGTCATCAGTCAGATTTACAGACATCTGAACCCTACAGAGCAGCTTATTCACCATTTGATTGACAACAGTTAAAGTGTGTTGTTTAAAATTCCATTAGAGTATTTTTCTTCTGTTTACAAACTGTAGCATAGAAAGAAAATCCTCAAGATTGATATTATTGACTTACCCCGGGCTCACACCACTAGCGTTACAGCTCGGATTCGAGCGCCGCAGTCTTTACGTAACTTTAAAAGTGCAAGAGGAAATTCCACTGCAGACGTTCACGTCCTGCATCTGCGGACCGGCCACTGTGGCGCTGCGAATCTGTTTTGTTCGGTTCAAATTTTCGCCGGACGACGCAGCTGAACAGCAGCAAACAAAGGGGGGATTTCCAAGCGCGTTTCTAGTAGCTAAAAAGAATAAAGGAGTCCCAAACTGGCATCAATGTAGTGAGACAGATGGCGAAAGATAAGAAAATTAGGTCATTTTAAAATAAAGCGTCTTTCATGATTATAGAAAGACTTGAAACATTTTAGTGCATGCGTCAGCTGCAGCTACAGTCAGTGTGTCAGACGCTGGGGAGGCGGGGCTACAGCTGCCTCACCCAACGCTGTCTGGCGTATTTGAACAGGAAACTCGTAAATTTGCTGTTTTTTAATGAAGAAACTTCGAAAACCCACACAGAAAAAAGGTAACCACAGAAGAGACATGACTAAAGAAATAACATTTGATTTTTATTTTTAATTGTAAAAAGTATATTCATTTTATGTAATTTATGAATTTTTGAAGCTATGTTTCGCTGGTGAGGTTCTGCCTCCCCTGACTGCACGTCAATGCTAGATTGATTGGTGACTCTAACTCAGGGGTGGGCAAAGTTTTTGACTTTTGGGCCACAAAAGGTTCTTAAGTTTAACAGAGGGGGGGGGCACCAAGAGCAGATTCTTTCTTTGCTAATCCACGTCATAAAAATAAAGAAATAATGTGAAATAAAAAAAAAAAGCTTTAATATTTATTCAAAATTAATGTATATTTCTAAACATTTTGGATTTTTTCTTTCAAAACTTTGACTTTTGTTCTCATTTTAGTGGCAGTTGCACCAGTGGGTGGCTGTCCCTCAGGGAAAAACGCAAAACTAAAGAAATGCTGCATTAATGTGGTGTTGGAATAATCAGAAAAATGCCGGTCTGACTCGGAAAACACACATGAATATCAGAAAAACGACGAATCTTGTGGCAGTGTGTGGCCCTGCGACTCGTCCAGGGTGTACAGCACCTTTGTCTAGTGGTAGATCAGAGACAGGCTCCAGTGATCCCAGGACCCTGAAAGGAAGTTTAGCATGGATGGATGAAGATTTTCAAGATAGAAATAGAAACAGGAAAGCAGAACTGAAATGGGTTGTCCAAAATAATTTAAAAGAAAGATAAACAGGACTTTATGTGACTTTTTATCTGGTTCAAATGAGGAAAGATGACACTTCTGAAGCCTTTCAAGAAATAAAACAGAATAATACCAGTGTTCCAGCAAAAGGTGACAATCTAAATTTTAAAGAAATTCTGCAAAATTTCAAAAATTACAATTAAAAAGAGGAAATAAAGGATTCCATCTAAGTTGCACTTGTGTATGTGATGGCAGCTGAATGTGTGAAATGTAAGTATTTAAATAAAAACATGGACCTTTTCTTCAGCTAATAAAGGGATCAGGAGCTCCATGTGTCTAAAGAGAAGGAATGTAAAAGATATTAGATACCTATCAAAAAATCGATCAGGCAGTGAGAGTATCAGATAGGGATGTAAACAATAGTTATGTATTGAAAATTGATCCAGCTGCTGCAGTAACATTTGAAAACCAGAGATATGAACAAGATTATGTTGGTAATAAGGTATAAAATCAATCAAGATGTAAATAATCAATTTCTAGCAAACTACAGTTTCTGTTTTTCTTTCTACCGTCTTTGTCTTTTTATGTTCAGACGTCCAATCCTGGGCTTGGTTCTTCCAAGGCAATACCTGAATACATTTCTCTGTCAAACGTCATCAGTTATTATTTATAGATTGACATGCCAAATAAAAAAAATATCTAGATTTTAGCGTTGTTAGTAAAAGAATTGGACTGTTTTGTATCACCCAAAAGTTTGTTGAATCCTTTACGTATCGATTCGTGGACCATGTATTGAGATACGTATGAAAGCGAGTGAGAGGGAAAGATACACACCCCTACTAAAAAGCTTTACAGTCGTTGTCAGGTCGGCAGGTGTAAAAAATCCAAACTTTGTTCAGACGTTCTTCATTCTTCGGTTTTGTTCGAGGCCAGAATCTGAGCAGAAACCTCAGACCGCTCCGTCTCTGTGGACGCTGTCACAAACTGTGGACGTGGCCGCTGTGATGGTCGTTACCGCGCTGCCTTTCAGCACCCCCCTCCAATCTGCTCAGAGGGCGAGCCTTGGAAGTTGTAGGTGTAGAGTTGGACCTGGCAGGTGTTGTCCTCTTTCCCGCGGCGGGCCTGTGCTCTGCTGCAGTATTATGGGTTGTGGTGCTCCTCATGTGTTCGGAGGACCACGTTTGTGCATGCACTGCAGCTTATGCATGAGCAGACTCTTGAAGAATGGTGTTTATTCTAAGCCCGCTGTGCTCTTACCTTTAGGGTGTGCTCATTTTAAACAATTATAATGCTTCCAGGGATGTTCCTGACAGGAATGCCCAACTTCAAGGGCTGCGACTGCTGAGGCTGTTTCATCAACAGAGGGAGGGAATTCCTGGACCAGTGCATGACGGATCATTCTCAGATCATTTCTGACACTTACGGTCTGGGACTGAACAAACTTGTGGGCATCTATAGAGCTGGTTTTTACATGAGTGTATTTGTCCATCTGTTAGTTGCAATAGGAGAGTAAAGGTTGGTAGAATCAAGCTTTCTGTGTCCGTCACTACAAACTCGAGCTAGTCTGACCAGTTCTCAGTGAATTGCCTTGAGGACGGTGAGACACAAAATAATTTGGGTCAGCACACATTATCTCAAATGTGCTTTGTGAACCAGGGAAAGAAGAGTCCCCTCTTTGGTACTAGAAATGATGAGTCTCCTGGTGGTCGTGCTGCTGTCTTTGAATTCCACTCACTGCCACAGACTTTTGGTTGGTAGAGAGTTGCTCTCAGGTTCTGGTGGAAAAGAAAAGGGCCAGAGAGCATGAATCAGAATATCATGCTTCCAGTGGGTTCTGGATGGTAAGGGTCGACTTTTAAACAGTTCCTTTGTTTGTTTGTCTCTGCTGAACACTTGCTGAGTCAGAACTATAATCCCATCATTACATTTTTGTACTGTTTTACAGAGTTCTGGAGAAAAGCATTTTAAATTGTGGGGAGGCTCTGACCCAGTTGCTGCTTTGTTTAACCCTTGTGCTATCTTTTGGGATCCAGATGACCCCATCCTTACATTGACGTGTTATTCATCCCATGACAAATGTGGGTGAAGGTGGACAGGATTTCATATCTGCCACGGGCACCAGTAAAAAAAAAAACAAAACGCACAGTCTTGTGGGGTCTAGATGGCCCGACTCACAACGTCAACGTACCTAGGATAGTACAAGGGTTAAAGCAGGGGTCCCCAAACTACGACCCACGAGGCCTGGCCTCTAAAACTTTAAATGTTTGAGTCGAGACGCATCCTGCCACTTTTACACTTTTTTGTTAGCCTGCAAACCGACCCCAGCCACATCAGAGAAGAAAACAGCTACATGGCCTCACAAGAGAAATGTTTGGGGACCCCTGGTTGATTTAAAGGACCAGCTTTGTTTGTTGGGGAGAAAATCGTTGTTGTGACACTTTTCCTTGAAAGCACCGACAGACTTTTTGAACACAGTTTGGCCGGCGCATTCTCTGCGTATCAGCCGGCCTCCGTAAGACAGCAAAATTAGCAAAGTGTAGTCCATAACATCAAAGAAGATCAAAGGCACTGAGTCTTTTAACCAATACCAAAAGTAAAATATGTAGAATACTAATATTTTCACATAGCGGCAAAAAGGCTTTAAGGATTTTGTGTAAGTACTTAAAATTAAGAAAAGCGGCAAAAATCCTCATAAGATGTACCTTTAGAATTTAAATATCTCCTACATCATGTGCTTTAAGTAGATCAGGCCCAAATAGTTTAGAAGAAAATAAATGATCCACCAATTGGGTCAAGTCTACTCCGTGAAGACTTTTGAACCTCGTTTCCACTGAGCAGGCCGGTACGGTCGGGTAAGGAGTTGTGAGGGACGGTCCAGTTAATTCTGGAAGATGTTTCCACTCAAGCCTCGCTCCCACTGAGCAGTTTGTTTTCACGGCGCATGTGTGGTGTAGACCGCTAGCGTGTCATTGTAGTGTGACGACTAGAAAAGCAACAACAATGGAGCTCATCCAGCAGCTCGTCTTTTTCTTGTTTTATTTCTGGTACATCGTGTATAACAGGAGTTTAATGTTGTTAGAAAGAAGACTGCAGGCGGCTAAGAAGAATACTGCGGTAAAGAAGAAAATGGAACCGCTAGCTTAGCGCTATACTGGTGCTTTTTAATGTCATCATCACTTTCTGGGGCCCTCAAGAGGTACGGGTCAGAACTGTTCAATTTAAACAATGAAAACACTCAAAATGCCGGACTAACCGGACTGTACTGAACCGGACTGCGCAGTAGAAATGAGGCTTTGGGTTACTCTTGGGCAGGAGTGTCAAACTGGTGGCCCGCGGGTCATATACGCCCCCAGTCGATATTTTGCGGCCCCCGCCTTAATATGACGGTTCAATGTCTACTAAGCTTTATCTTCTTCATGTCCACACTTCTTTGATGATAGCTTTTGCATTTGCTTGGTGATGTTTCAGCCTTAAAACTTTTCATTTGGTATTGTTGTTGGATCTGGTGGTTAGAAAAGTCCTTAGCAACAGTTGCTAGCGTCGTTAGCTCCTATCGTTTAACAGGGCACGCAGAAGATATTGCTTAGTAGTACGTAGACATGAGCAAATATTCAATACATTTGTTCAGTACACACAGACAATGGACCAAAGACATAGAAAGTGGACATAAAAATATATATTTTTGGCACAAATGGAACCCCGTACCTCCCAGCCTCAGCCAGACTCTGCGTTCGGTAATTCCGAGGTAAACTGAGTTTGAGGCTCCGGCTCTTGAGGCTCACTTTAAGGGATGTCATATAAATGGAGTCCACCGTTGTCATGGGGTGAGTGTATTGTGAAGTATTTGTAAGATAATGGAAGTTACATGAGCTTATGATGTTTGGGTGATGCTGTCACACGGGGACCTCACACCACACTCGAGTCATTAGGAAGGTACTAGCTCCCTATGACCATGCACAAATGCTGCATGCAGGTGATACTTGAGTAATTGTAGAACACCCACACAAATGTATTCTGATTGTTTGATTTTCTCGTTTCTATCAGTCAGGCTGCACACAAGGAGCACGCATGTATCACATGAACAGCACTGACGGCCCCTGTGCAGTGTGGAGTACAGGAGGTTTGGAAAAAATGAAGAATCTGTAAAACACGCCTGTGTCATACCTACGTCCCACTTTCATACCCTTACATAAGTGTTCACTACATCCTGTCGCTTGCAGCATGCCTGAAGAAAAAATGTGCACAAGTATTTTCAGTCTGCGGGGTCAGTGAGCGGTCTGCGACTTTGATATTTCATGTGGAGCATCTGTGTGTCCCGTAAAGGTCTGTTCATATTTTGCCCACAGAGAGCCAGTATCCTCCCGTGAGGGGGGTTGTGACTAGGGCATTCATTTTGCAAGCTAATTATTACATTATGGAAGACACGGATGATGTTGAGACCTTAATTTAGGTTTATTTGTTTTGAGAAGCTCCACAAAAACTCACAACTCCACATGTCTGGTTTGTGAGCTGCAACTGAAGGATGGCTGCTTTCAGCGGTACTTCTGTCTCTGTGACCCAGTCTGACAACTGGCTTAAGTTGAAAAATGAAAGTATACATTATAAAAGAATCTTTTTATTCTTCAGAGCAAAAACTTCAACTTTAAGCTCCTCGTCCATATTGGTTTGTACTCCACCCTCTCAGCCGAGTTCCTGATTGGTTGATGTGACCAGAATATTCTCCCAAGTTCAGATTTTTTAACTTTGGAAAATTTCTGGCACTCGTCAACATTTTCAATGTGCATCAGATTTTTCTGACACGCCGCCCAAAACTCGCCTCTGCTTGGGAATCACGCAGCTCTAGTAACTCCAGTCACGCCTGAGGACCTCTCACCGTGTCTTTCCTCTGACTGAACACTGAAACTGGACCCCCCACCACCACCACCACCACCACATTCGGGGTGAAGGCAGCAGAGGTGTCGGCTGAAGAAAGCTGTTTGTCTGTTTCTAATCATTATTCTTAAAGCCTTTCCTTCGTCATCCTCTTTGAGTTCATCGCTGGTGAAGATGCAGAGATCACTTATGTCTGTTGGAAAGTGTGGGATGTTTGTTTTACAACGTTAAATATTCCTTCAGTGTTTTTGGCTCCATCCACAGATTCCAGAAAAGTTAAACATTTTATAAATCCAGCACAGAAACTGATGTGTTTCCTGACTTTTCTCCTCCATTCTTTTACCTGAGTTTCCTTCAGTCCTCCCCTCACATCTTCTTCCCTCACTCTCTTAAATGGGTTTATTCCAAATATTACACAACCAAAGTTGGAACAACAAACTCTGTTCTCTCCTCTTCTCTCTGTCTCCTCGGCTGCTGCACAGGACAAGTAAAACCTGATAAAAAATGAAGTTTGCCTGTTATTTTGCAGCCTGAAACCTCCATACAATGGTAAGCTGCCACGCCTTTGTGCGTAAATCTTTGGAAAATCACTCCTTCACACATTTCTCTTCTTGGTGAGCAAACTTCTGCAATTGTGTTTGAAACCTGACCCATCTGCACGGCGTGTAAAGACTCCACAAACCGGCTGTCCTGGTGTCCTGCGGCAACGGATACTTGTTTGCAATAAGACCCACAATAGACAACATGTCACCATAATCCCAGTTACAGCGGAGCTAAGAATAGAAACCAAGTGGATACTTGAGCTGGGGATGGTCCATGACAAAGATAAAGACCTGTATTGAAGACAGGGATGTATTTTAGGCCTCAACGAGGCTTTGATATCCTGACTGCTACAGTTACAGTTCATCTTTACAACATCTACACATTCATAGCCGACAGTCACACCTTGTGATTGAGGGAACTGAGGCTGCATGATGGCCGATTCCCAGTTCTTCAGGTGTTTTCTGGCTCTTGAACTGAAGGCTCCTGCTTGTGAAGCGGCGTGAACGTCGCTGAAATGCATGGCACAGCCAGCAGGCTTTGCTGATTGTAGGGTCAAAAATTCCCTCTGACCCCTTTGAACTCCAGACAAATGAGTCCCAAGGTATTTAGGTCAGCCGTCATATCCGATGTGCTGCTCTGTGCA
Source organism: Oryzias melastigma (assembly GCF_002922805.2). Classification (NCBI taxonomy): domain Eukaryota; kingdom Metazoa; phylum Chordata; class Actinopteri; order Beloniformes; family Adrianichthyidae; genus Oryzias; species Oryzias melastigma. The sequence continues at coordinate 842,630 of NC_050525.1, read as the reverse complement.
TGTAAGACACATGTGCTACAAGTTAGGCTTCAGAAATAAATCATCCTGTAAGGGGGAATGAGGAGCATTTCATGTTCTTCCCGAATGCCTTGTACGTACATGAGATCTCCCTCTGGCTACTCAGATAAATATCATCCAGGGAGACTCTTACACGGCAAGGTCTTTACTCTTCCTGTGTTCCACTCTTTCAGAGGTAACAGGATCACCCATTCTGCAGGGTATGAGGTAGGTATGAATGTTGAATGACATCAGTGCAGAAGGGAAGCAATGCAATCCACCAGGACCTGTGCTGTAACACCACTCCATCTACCACACCCCCAGAGCGAGTAATCCCTCAAGGTGGGATTCCCTTTTTGCACCTAATGAAATAAATCCAGTATCTATGTGGCAGCTTAGAGGTTAGTAATAGTAAATAGCGTCTACTATATCACACTTTTCTTTCTTTGAGGCCCAAAGCCTTCAAGAAGTCCTATTCAAACAGAAATAGACCAATAGCAAAGCCACTGGGAGCAACGTGGGGTTAAGGTCTTTGAAACATGGCCGGTTAGAACAAGAATCAAACCTGGAATCCCTTAATCCACATCGACTGCTTTACGTTTGCCTCACAGTAATGCTACCTGTCAAAATATATCTACAGAATTGGGAATGATAGAGCAAATCAAGAGGTGTCTAATTTACACTATCCTTCTACTACTAAGGTAAGGATGTGAGAGCTGGAAGGAGGAAGTTTAAACACAGAGCTCCCAACACCTGCGTGATGACTGTTCTCATCTTACAGAACTTTAACTGTGCTGCACCCGGCATCCAAAGCAGTGGCTCATAAGACCCCTTGTTCAACTGAAACTCCATTCTTTCAGAGTTGGTCTGCTACCTTATCAGACCTGGTTCAGAGCAGAGCTAATGCTGTTGTCACAACTGCCCTTACAGGTGGATACAGGAAAAAAATGGGCAAACCTGTACAGGTGGCCCACATGAAATTTTAAGGTTGGAAATCACTTGGTGAATCCATAGAATAAAAATCCTCATGCAAATGTCTTTCTACAGGCGTGCTGCGGGCGACAGGTGATAGCAAACACTTAAACAACACGTAAGGGTGAAATAGGTGAGATACAGGTGTGCTGTACAAATGTTTTCTTTTTTTTACCCCCCACATCCTGTGCACTGCAAAAGGGGGCCCGTCACTGCTGTTCACTTGATAAGTGCATTTCCCAGAAATCCTGCTTATCTGATGAGCAGGTGTTTACTATGGATGAAACCGGCACATTCTGGATAGAGATGCTCATTCCCACTGAACTGAGGACAACGAAAGACACGCCTTTTTAAAGCACAGAGACAGAGAGACAGTCCTCATGAAGAGTGCACCATCTATTGTTCTGAATTAAAAAATAACTCTTTATGGTGAGCAATACTCCAATGTTCTTTATTGGTGGATTGGTGGATTTGCGGAGCTCTCTGGTCCCTAACTCTTGTGAATAAGTGTGGAAGGGGGGGGGGTACTGTAAACGCAATGTACAAATAGTAAAGCAAGAAAAAGACGAACTGCTGGATAACGTCCATTGTTGTTGCTTGTTGATGATGTCACCAGTGGGCGGAGTCCAAAACCAACATGGAAGAGAATGTGATTGTTCTCCTCCTAAACTTTGTGCATATTTATATGAAGACAATCATAAAAATTTCCCCTAACTTTATTTTCACTCATATTTTCCCTCCTCGGACTAATGCGAGACAGCAAGTCAAAGAGAGATGGAAGTACCGCTGAAAGCGCCAGCATATTTGTTTCTGTTTTGTTTAGATCCATCATTAACACAGTTTTTGAGAGCTGTGACAGACATCAGTCAGGTGGACCACTTGGTTTGACTGTCCCAGCGCTTCATTACAGAGACCTGACTGTCCTCTGGTTCGTGTCTCAGTTTCTGTAAAGTTGTATCCACAGAGGTGCTCATGTCACAGGAGGGGGACAGACGCTCGTATAACACTATTTGAAATAAAAGCAGAACCGTGAGATCCTAAACACACATGGTCCCTGAACCCCCCCCCCACCACCACCACCACCAACACTTCTCCTTTGGATAGACTGTTTTACACCAGGACATTTTTAGAGTTTTTTTTTGTTGTTTTTTTTCTAAAGTAATTTCCTCTGTAATTTAGGATTATTATTATTATTGTTTTGCAATATTACAGTCTGTGGAAAACATAACTCACATCATATATTACCTTCAGGTAGTTTTATCATAATACTGTAATATGTAAAACAATTATTCTAACTGGCAGATTTTCCAACTAGGTGCTACAAAGAGAACCAATGATTTGTTACATGATAGTTTCTTTTTGGTAAGGCGGGGGCTAAGATGACAATGCAAGGAAATAAGACATAAAATCAAAGACTGTAAATTGAATTGAATTGAAGTTTATTAATATCACATGGATAAATTCATTAGTTGTGACACCAGAAACACTTCAATGAAAAATGTAAATGTTCAATGTAAAGGATTTATACTAATGCTGAGAATATTGCTGGTCTGTCTAGATTAGTCAGGACTGAGCTGTGACCATGGAAAAAAGCCTGATTTTAATCAACTCTGTATTTAGAGGTTCAGATATTGAAGACCCACTCTGATGACAATGCTGTTTTGGGATTTTTAACACGCTCTTGTAGCATTATGTATGGAGGAAACATGAAGGAAATGAAGCATAACATGTCATTTATAAGTATTTCTTTATTTAAATTGTTGTTAAATAAGGAGCACATAAAAAAGAGAATGCACTCCACTGGAACCGAAACCAAACCATTTTCAACGGGTGACATCACACTCACTCAGTCCGGTTCACATATACAGTCAATGTTTAAAACAGTAAAAACAATTAATTCAGCAACATAAGCAACATTTTATGTTTATTTTTTGGACTTTTTTTTTTGCTTTAATAAACTGCAGTTCTATGCAGTTGCATTAGAATAGTCCCGTGTTCTCGGTTTGAATGAGCGGAGAATGTTAATAACTTTAACATCTTCATCTGGTTAGAATTCTCCAAAGACTGATGGAGACCAAACTGCCCGGAAAAATGCATGCAGTTTCAGCTGCTGCTCACTTGGGGGCTGTAAATAAGCTCTCACTTGGAAGTAAAAGAAAACTGGCTTCTCCTGGAAGTTCTCCAACGGCCACATTGAAGAAGCACCTGCACATCCTCACTGTTTACCTACCAGATATTTTCAAACTGTTGAGTCACTCTCTCAGATTATTTCTTTGCTTCTCTTCCACTCTTTAGTCCATTGGAGGACCATCTACATCACACTCAAGTCAACCGCACTTGAGTCCATTAACAAGTGGACAAAGACCCTCACTCTATCAAGCAGACCAGGGTCCACTTGTTTGATCAGCACCAGGGTTTGAGCTCTTGCTATTTCCCAAACAAAGCTGATCTCTGGAAGAAACTGACCTTAGCATGAATCAAGCCAATGTCAATGTGCCTTATAGTTAACCCCTCAACACCAGAGCTTTAGCTCCAGTCAGACATTCTTCTGATTACTGTAACTCTTAAACCGTTTATGCCATCAAATCAGCTGATTCTGACACAAAGAAAAGTGGCACAAAGCCGTTATACAAAGCTGCTTTCCTGCGCATCAGAACCAGTTTTAATTACGTTAACTCATTGCAGTCTCTCAAGTTTGCCAATCATCTGTTTACAATGATCTAGAAATGACCCTATACATTAGTATAGTTTTCTTATAAGTTTAAGGTTAAGGTTTTGGAACTTTTTATCTTTAAAATTTTAGCTTTAAAACAAACATTACATGACACATAATTATGATACTCCTTGGAAAAAAAATCCTTGGAACCTGAATGGAGTTTCCCCTGCTTTGTGAGTGGATTTATACATTTTTTATTTTTCCGTACATGTTTGATTTTTTATTATATGACATTAAAATGGTTTGATCTCAATTTTTGCACTAAAAATGACAACATTTACCACTCAGAATTGAGTTTTTATGACAGCTATATGGAAAAACAAAAAGCTGAGGTTGTACTAAAAGCATTTGCCATAAATTTCTTTTAAAGATAAATGAACATAGTAAATTGTAAAGTAAAAAATAAAAAGCTCAAATAGGCTCAAATAGATTAACAAATTATGATTACCGAGTTAATATTTATTAAAGCAAATGAATCGCACCTCACGGAGCAGCAGGATCAGGCATCCACAGCACGCATTAAAACACTTCATCTGTTTTTTTTCCCCCACTTATACATGGTTATTTACACTATAAATAAATATTCAGTCGTTTTTTAGAACTTCAATCTTTTTATCTTTTGGCTTAGGTTGCTTTTTTACAAAAAGCGAACTATTTGCGCCATGGTCCAGCGCGTCGCCACAGTAACACAAAAGTGTCACCGAGGCTCGACTGTAGCGGCAAATAAAAGTGAGATATATACTGATCATCGTGATAGGTTAAGCAAAGCCTCAGTTCAGAGAGAAAGTTTACCTCTTACTGCTTGTGTTTTTCTAGAATATGAACTTGAGAAAAACGTTTTAAGACTGTTTTAAGCAGTCTGCGGAGTGATATGGAGCAACAGAGCAGTGATCAGAACTTTATTTCATTTCAAGGTCTGCTGGTTTGTTTCTTATGGCTGTATGTCAGCATCTTTGTTTTCTTGGAGTAATACTGTATAAAAGTCTCTGCTCATCTTACTGTTGATTTGTTTTTGTGTGCACAAATGACACTTTTGCAATATCTGAGTTAACACTTGATAAATTAAAACATTTCGTACAATAAAAATTAAGGAACATTTTCTCTCTGGCCTGTTTTTGTTAAAAAGCTGCATATTCTCATCAACTGTACCTAGTAAAACATTGTGATTTATAGAGTTTGATCACAACACTAAAGTGTGATTACCGGTAATGTGATATATTTCTTTAATCAATGGACAGCCTTAATTAAAAATAATTGTGCTAAATTTACAGTTTCGTATGTAAATTTCATTTAGGCAAATACTGCAACAAAAAAATTAATTGCAATTAATTTTTTTTCCAGGTTTGCAATTAGTTAGGTAATTGTTTTAATCGATTCCCGCCCCTAATTTAAATGTAAGAAATACTTTTTGTTGCAGCATGACCTTTTTGAAGTCATAAAACTAATGTTGTATGTATGTTCAAGCGCTGAAAGCTCCGCACTAAAGCTAGCGATTATTGGTAACGTCATCGAACGAAAGTGACGTCCAAAATCTGAGAGACTATTTTTTCATAACTCTCTGTTTGGAGGGCTAATTGAAGGGGAAGGGAAGAATCCGGGTTAGGCCTTTGTGTCATAGAAATGCAGTAGAGTGTAAACTGCAATCATTCATTTCTTCTTCTGCCGGGGTGGGATTATATAAGTTCACTTCCTCCCACTCCGTTTCAAGCGATCTAGATCTTGATTGCTTGAAATAAACCATTTCATTCATTCATTCTTCATGATTGATTTTCAAATGATTGGCGCTTCTGTAGATTAAAGGTGACCATTCGTCACTAGCAAGTCCAAGTCCCTGATAAGTCCAAATTTGAGCTGGTTCCATTTTTAATGCTCATTTAGTGACGCATTTTGTACTTAGAGCACAATAATAATCTTAAAAACTTGAACAGGAGAGTTTTGAACATGGAAGCTAAAAGACACGTTCATACGAGTTTACATACTCTTTTCATTGAAAGCGGTGTCTTGAGAGGGTTTTTCCCAATGGCGGTGTAAACGTAGCTGAAGAGTTTTGGCTTGTGGAAAAGTGTGTTATTTAGCTGTTGGTGGCAACATCACTTGTGTTGGCTGTTTAAACTCCTGATGTGTCGCCAGTGATGCTTAAAAACAAAAACTTTTAAGTACTGTAACTCTTCCACCGTTACAAAATCAATGTAATTCCAGTAGATTGTGAAGGAGAAAAGTGGCTCATCGATAACCAGTGGCGGGCCGTCAGGGCCTGCAAGGCCTTCTCTGCTGGCCTAAAAATATCTGAATCACAGACTGATATTAATTATTATTTATTTCCGTGAATACGTATTCTATAATTCCAAATGCTCTGTCTTCGTCCTTTCATTGCTGTCTCCCTGGCTGCGCTGCTTCCAGACGTGTATTTTCCTATTTAAGCATTAACCAATCACATTGCAGCACCATTTGTTGCTAGGGTCAAAGAAATCTGCCTGAAGGCCTTCAGAATCAGTTTTGCGGGCCCTGTAGCATACAATAATTGTCGACCAAACTGTTGCTTCAACCAATCAGATTTGGAGTAGGCGAAACCAAGGAGAGCTAGCAGGCGTACGGAAACGTCATCATTTTCACGAGCCTTGATTGGATAGCTCGCAGCTCGCTCTGGTTCTGCGTTATGTGACGGA